>NW_013667286.1:109652-110544 GCF_000517525.1 Limulus polyphemus | reverse complement strand
ACTCTTGGGCTACTCTTTTACCAACGAATAGTGGAATTGACCGTCACACTATAACGCCCACAAGGCTGAAATGGCGAGCATGTTTGGTGGGACGAGGATTAGAACCCGCCACCCTCAGATTACGAGTCGAGCGACCTAACCACTTGGCCATGCCGGGCCTAATATTGAAGCAATAAATAATGTTCACATTACTCAAAAGTTTATAAACTGCTGTACATTGATTCAATTCGGACATACAAAAATATATTTAAAAGGCTATAGTGGCTGTTCTTCGTTGAAATTCGCGCAAAGCTATTACAGAGGAATCTGCGCTAGCCATCCCTAATTGTGAAGAGATAAACTAGAAAGAAGGGTAACTAGTCAAAATGATCCATTACCAGCTCTTAAGCTATTATTTAACAACAAATGGTGGAGTTGACCATCACATTATAACGCCTATACAGCTGAAAGAGCGAGCGTGATTGGTAACGTGTTTTGATCCCGCGACCCGAAGTTGCGAGTCAGGCACTAACACCAACACCATGATAGGCCTAGCATGAAGCCCTAAGTAGCAAAATTATTAAATTACATAATTCTAAAAGGTTGTTCCTTGAAATTATTATTTTAATTAATAGCTATTATTGCTCTGTTGCCTTTTTGCAAGAGAGAAACATAATGTGATGAAGTTTCTAAACCTCAAAGACCGTCGTAAAATAAGCACATTTATAAACATTCTAAATACCACAAAGATTACTATTTTAACAAGTTCGTATGTGCACATGAAAATTTTGGAAGTTACAGTTGTTTATAATTCTAGTTTTATCCCTAAACATTACAGTCAATAACTATCTCTGTTTTCATATAATTGACATAACACAGCGTGGTCACAAGTAAATAGACACCACCTTTTCAG
>NW_013667286.1:108636-109557 GCF_000517525.1 Limulus polyphemus | reverse complement strand
ATCTCGTCAATTTTAGATGTGGGATTTTCGCCCACTCTTGCTTCTTCCTGGAGTAGATCGCTCTTCGAAGTTGGTTTTTTTGGTTGTTTCTTGACTTGGCCGGTCGAGTATGGACCAGAGGTTTTTCGATGGGTTTCATGTCAGGAGATTGGCTCGGCCAGGGCAACTTCTGGATACCATTTTCTTCCTGCCACTTTTTGGTGTTTCTAGCAGTGTGACACGGTGCTCCATCTTCCTGGAACAACGTTGTATTCTTGTCCTCGAAACCCGAGGAATAAAGTGGCATAAGTCCTTCCTCCAATATTTCGACGTATTTCGCAAAATTTATGTTGCCAACGCACTCCACTAAGCTCGATCTCCCACCAAACCAAACAGTTCCCCAAACCATCACGCTGAAACCACCATGCTTCACAGTTGGCTGCAATCTGTTCAGCCAAAACTCTTGGTGAGGCATTCTCCAGACCCATATCCTTCCACTGTCCGAAAATTGAACGAATCTTGATTCGTCTGAGAACATTATGCGGTTTTCCAAAAGTCCAGAGGCTTGGTCATCATATCACTTGCCCACTTCTTTCGTCTGACTATGTTGCCAGGTCTTAATAAGGGCTTCCATCTAGTTGCTCGGCAACGATAACCCAATCTGTGGAGAATCCGTTGAACAGATTTTAGGCTCATCCCACCAACTTTAGCCACTTCTGCAGTAGTTAATCTGGGATCCATTTCGATGCTCCTCTTGACAGCCCTTTTTGTCCTCTCTGATGGACCGGAACGACTCGGACGTTGCTCAGTTGTTTCCTTGCCGTGTTTCTTGAACTGCACGATGATTCTGTTGACTGTTGAAAGCGGAATTCCCAAATTCTGCGAAATTTGCCGCTGACTTATTCCACCATCTGCTTGACCAACTATCCTTCCTCTAACAAA
>NW_013667286.1:100363-108144 GCF_000517525.1 Limulus polyphemus | reverse complement strand
GCTCTGTGAACACTAATTAGTTAGCATAAATCAGTTAAATGACGAAAAATTAGGTGTCTTATTTACTTGTGACCACTCAGTGTATATATTAAGCAGACATTCTGAATACCTATGCGAAAGTGTGAAATCCCATACAAATACAGCAGATACACCTAAAAAGATGCACGTTTATGTACATGCATATGTTTTGTTCCCCTACATCCTTTAAAAACTGAACAATCACGTTACTTGTGTTTGTTGGAAAGCACATAGCTACACATTTTTTTTTTTTTTTCACTGCCCACTGTACATATCAAAACTTGATTTTTAATCTTCAGCATAATAAGCCCACCGACTTACCGTTGAGCTACAAGAGGCCATTTTATTATTTTAGTGTAAGACTACTTGGTATTGGTGAACAATATTACATCTGGGTATAATGTCTTGTAACTCATAATTGAATTGATTTATCAACTTATTCTATCAGTGAGAAAACCTGTTCGAATGTTAATTTTTTTAATACAGATTTCAATTTCTTAATGAAAAATATGTGTCTAATTGAAAAGTTTAGCATATTTGTTTCAGATATTCACACACAGTTACACAAGAGCCATCTGCATTAGCCATCCATAATTTTCAGCTAACAGACAATAAGAAAGGCAGCTAAGTCAACAGTAATCATCACCAATCTTGGGCTACTCTGATCAAATATTGTAATTTGACCTTCACTTTCATAATGCACAAAGCCCCATAGTGGGAGTGTGATTTTACAAAAATGATATGCAAACCATGGGCCTATAGATTTACAGTCCATCACAATAAACACTAGAGGACACAATCACCCTCTGAAAGATTAAAAATAAGCATCAGCATTGGTTCTCCATTAGGTCAGTCTCTACAAAAATGTCAGTTTTTATTGAAAAATGTACTGAATTAAAAGGTTATACAATATAGCACTGTCTCTTATGTTACCCATACTTTTATTGTATATATATATTTAGTTTTGTTAACAGAACTCTTGCAGTTTTACTACTGACTAGCAATTTTGTCTGTCATCATAACCATACAGTGAGAACATTTCCAAGTAAATGTATTTTATTGGGAAAATTTACAACATAATTTTAAAATATTTTCAATTCTTCAAAATTGTAGTATTGTCATAATTTTTTTTATAAATCCAGCACAAAAACACTGACATAAGATGAAAAGAAATAAACAAAACCATCCCTTACATTAACACTATTTCTATTGAAAAATCTTGGTCTAAAATATTGTTTTAGCAGTAATACAAATAGACTGTAAGTGATAAAAAACTGACAATTGTATGTATGCTAACTCATAGAACATATTTAGGTCTTGAGCACACCTTAGGGTATTGTTATCATATGTTCCCTACTTCAAGGAAATGTTTCATGTTAGGTTTATTTCACTAACACAGTTACTGAAACAGTGTAATTCAGTTAAAATGATATAGTATCACAATCATTATGGGTTTACACTACAATTCCTTCATATATAACCACATGCATCTCTACTAGGGATTGGTTATGTACGAAAAATTAAATAATAAAAATATAGGCATTATTTTAACTTGATAGAAAGAAGAACAAAACCTCCACATTATCTAGCAATCCACCTAATAACACTAAAGTGGCCAGTTTGAGTCACACTAGAGCTCTGGATACAGTCAGGATTTAGATAACCCACATCAAATTTTAAATAAAAACTCAATACAAGTTTACCTTTAACACTGTAACATCCCCACATTTCAAATCTGACATTTTTAACCTAAAAAATAGAAGTCTTACCAGTAAATAATCACTATCTAAATATATGTGGTCAGTTTGTTTCAAGACACTTTTAACAATTTTCTCTATTCAAAACAAACCATTGGAGATTTTCTTAGTTCAAAGCAAGAAATTAACTCAATATAAGCAATATTAAACATATACCTAAAGACGTTTCTATTGCTGAATAATTTCATACTTACAAATCATACTTTTCGTCCTTAAGAATTCAACCTCAAACATTTATAACCACTCTGCTGCAATACAGCAGTTTTTCTTAAAAACCAAGGAGGAAACTTTTGATCATATATACTAAAAATTTCCTCGTTAAGAGGAGGAAGTCTTGTTTCTTCAGGCTAAAAATTTCTTCATGAAAATAAAATTTTAAACAAGCTAGAAGAATAAATACTGCTTCAAAAGATGTGATGTCAAAAAATTTAAATTGTTTCCCCATTGCAGTGCAAAATATTGAAGACAAAAAGGCACAAATTTCCTTTCAATTTTATTTGGAACAGTTGTAAACGACGAGTTTAACTGTCGTTTTTCTTTTGTTAAACTATTCCAGGATCAATCAATCAACAAAATATAAAGATAAAATATTGGTCAACAAAAGTTTTTGATATGAGGAAATTTGCTACTTTTTCATCTCTGTATGAGCTGTCAGTAGAAATGACACTGAAATTTGACTATAATTTCACCATCAGAATGGTACATACTTTTAGGCAATCATCATACAGCAATTGCTTAACATGTTGGGAAAACAAACATTAACTTCATAAATAATATTAGCTATAATCCCTATATTCAGTATCATAGTTTCACATTGCATGTACTTCCCTGTGAACAAAAAAAAATCATGTCCCAAATAAAGAAATATTTCCCAGTGAATAAAAGTAAAATATGTTGTCTCAAATAAAAGAAACATGTATTTATCTATTTATAATATGTGTGTGTGTGTTACAAGTATACTTCATCAACTCGTCTCATGTACACACATGTAAACATTTCACCTGAATTAGCATTCAACACACCTGCACCTATATAAAATCATGAAGCAAAATAAAACTAAATTAACATTTTTCTCCCAATTTCTAAAATCAAGTTTCTTTGTAGATCTTACTTCATATATATTTGGACATACCAACCAAGTTCAATAACACTAGGTACCAGACAGATTATCAATGGTTCTGCTGTTGTATTTAAGCAAACGATCAACAAACAACAGAGACAGGTAAAAGAAACAAAATCCTTTAATATAATACTTTCTTCAGGATGTAGCTGCAATATGTATTTCAGTTATAGCAAGACCTTTTCTCATTTCAACCATCATTCTATCTACACATTTATTATAGGTACACCTTTTACAGATCAAGTTATTCATGGCTATTTTTCATTCTCTAGGTACACCTTTTACAGATCAAGTTATTCATGGCTATTTTTCATTCTCTAGGTACAGTTTTTACCATAATAAAGACATTTTTGAATTATTTCACAGAAAACCAGTAATCACATGTTCTTGTTCCACACATTTTCAGATTTGTAAAACATTTCTATAATACTTTCAGTTCTTGAATTTCAAAATCATTTCTTCTATCTCTGACTTCAGGTATATGAAATGTACAGATGTATGACTTTATAGTCAAGGTACCAATAATCAAGTTTTCTTAAATCAGTAACCATGATCATTTACCATTAAAACAAGAAAAACATCACAAGTTTTTCTATATCTGAAACTCATTTTGATATCTGCTGCTTCAAGTGTTGCAGAAATTCATAGTAGGAAAAGGATGACTCAGATCTGTCATCGACCATATGTTGAAGAAATCTGTACCTTTCTTTACTGTCTTCCCTAAATTAAATGAAAAAAACTTACAAATTAATTACACCATGTTTCCATAATATTTTAAATATATGGTATTTCAACCTTAAAGTCAAAATATTAACATTTGTCTTTGTGTGTTTATTCTCTTAACAGTATTGTTTTAAGAAGGTTTAAAAATCAACAAAGGATGCCATTAAGTTGAAATACCAAAGAGTCACACGAGATTTCTCTAATTCTGGAAAATATTTACTCCTTATTTGATTTGTCCTATAAAGATAACTGAATTCCTTGGCTTATTATCTTTTAAACAGATGATATAAATAGCATTTCAGCTAAGACTTTGTATGATGTAATCCAGCCAGCCCTATAGGCTCTAACATTAGGTAAAAGTCCTGTATGCAGTATCCTAAAACAGAAATATATATATACAATTGAAACAGTTATGCATTCATCTTTCAGAAAATCTGTAGTGACAAGTAAAAAATGTTATTTAGAGCATTATCACTTAATGTGATATTATATCACACACACATCACCACAAGTGCAATGAATTACTCAAAGATATCAAGGTACATGTTCATTTTATTTTAATGTTAGGAAGTATAAAGTATGGACTTAACCACTTAAAATTCTATGATAAATTTTATCATTTTAATTTACAAATTTCTACTTAAGAAAAGTAATCCTTCTTTGTTCTAACTTTTGCACACAGTCTTTAATATCAACATATTCAAGTTATTTTTTTCTTTTCTATTTTACTTAATAATCATGTTTCTGACAAAATATTGAAAACCCTCCTCATTCTACTTATTTTTGGTTTCTTATCAAGCACTAGATTACTCAAACTAGCTGTAAACTACCAAGTTCACACCTTTGAAGAAACTTTACTCCTTGTTTACATGGGAGTCGAGGCAATATTGTAGACTGCTCTGAATCTTCAGTGGTTTTAATTGTTAATCTCTAAAAATATAAACTCTAAGATTTGTTTCTTCATTTGAAGTTAAGCACAAAGCTATACAATGGGCTATCTGTGCTCTGCCCACCATGTATATCAAAACCTGGTTTCTAGCATAATAAGTCTATAGACATACTGCTATGCCATTGGGGAGCAACTATGTAAGAACAAAAACATCTGAACAATATCCAATTGAAACAATCTTTCCAAGACCAAGCATGACTTCAAAAACATTTTGTACTCAAAGAAAATCCTTGGTAAAGGTTAAGTCTAAATGAAATAATTAGTCACTTTCAATACATACCTCAAAATTAGTAAAGGACTATAGAATGGCCGCTGGGAAAGAAGCCAAGATACAAAGTTCCTAAGTCTGAGTGATTCTGGTGTGTCAAGCTCTGGTAGATCAGTCTAAAAAATCCAAAATTCATTTCTAGTACAAAACCCTGTTGTTTTTTTACCTTACTTAATGAAAACAAATTAACAGTTTGAGCTTTAATATATTTAAAATAAATAAATAATTACTAACAAGTAATTAAACAAATATTAACCACCAAAATTATTAAAGCATCTACTCCACTTACCAATCCCTCCTGAATTGCTCCAAATGTTGGCACTCCTAGAACACTTGAACAGAAGTTATTGCTGATGTCTCGTCTAATAAAAAGATACATAGAAACTGCTGTATCTAGAACGTATGCTCCTGAACGATCTAATTTCTCAAACGTTAGCTGAAGTATGGGAGGCTGAGGAATTACTGTTCCTTCATCAGTTTGGATGGAGTTCTGCAAAAAGAGTTTAAATTTGATTTTTTTAATAATAAAGGAATAATTCATTTACTTTACTTCAGATAAAAGCTTTAGTAATATTTTATTTCATTTCTAAAAACCACACCACTATTAAAAATAAAATTATATGCTCTAGTTTTAAAAAAATTGACACTGAATTTCTTTCAGAGAACTTCTGAAACAGGAATAAATTAATCATGTTTATTTATTTGATGCGATATGGTTCATGAAAAAAAAAATGTAAATCCACATAAAGAGGCCTTGTTACATTGTCATCTAAGGAATGCACTGGATACATCCTTGGGTAGATATACATCATCAAGTAAGGAAGAGGCATAGACTTCATCTGTTCCATTGCAAAGACTCTTTCATCCAATTTTGTACTAATACCTACTCGGAATGCCACCTGAAAACAAGAACAGGTTTCTAATTCATTCACTCTGTTACAACTATGTAATTGAGAATTTTAGATAATTATTACTTTGCACATTTCCTGAAGCCTCATTTACAAATGCCAAGGGTCCCTAAAGTTCAACTTTTAAGTCATACACTTCTTATATTATAGACTATCAAATTATACTGAAAATTTTATAAATAAAATACAAATCTCAGTCGTGAGGCATTTAATTTAAAATTTAATTATCAATATCTATGAGATAAACAAGTTTTTCATTTATCAGATATGTATCAGCTTATATATTCAGTATACAAGGTTAAAGCCCACTTCCAGGATGATGTTAAATTTTGCTGTAGCCTTAACAGTGTGTTCTACACTTCTGTCACAGATTTTAAGTGAGACCAAAAACTGTTGAAAGGCTTAACTTACTGCAGACATTAATAATCTGTTTGGAATATCAACAAAACAATTACTAGAAATATTGTTGCCAGTGCTCTAAATATGAAGTTTAGTAGAGAGAAAAGGCAACAAAAAATATGTTTCAGCTTAGCACTATCTCATGAAAGTAGCTTCTGCTTAAGAATTATTTTAAACTAAAGTACAATTGTTTTTCATGTTTCACTTTGTGAAAATTTCAGAGGATTTATGCTCAACATTTTATAATTATTTTACACTGACTTCATAACAATACACAAAACATCAGCAACTTCAATAAATAAGGTATGAAAAAACAACAACACCAAAAAACAAGTTACGACATGTGTTAATTAGTTGTATGAGACTAACAACTGTACTTACATTTTTCAACAAACCTAATAAAAAGAGGGGCAACAATTGAGCACAATGAGGAATCATAAGTGCTCCAGCTGTCTGGCTGACTGCTAATGTTTTGTGGTAAATACTCAAATAATCACTACAGGCATTGATCAGGGCATCTCGTGCATCAGTGAGAGAGGCTGATATACTTCTGTCAACCGCTTGATACAAAACAAAATGTCGAGAAGTTTCAATACATTCATGATTTAAACTGACAGAAAGTGTACTGAAAAAACAGTACATTTAAATCTTTAACTTGACAAAACATGCTATCAAGATTTGAATAAATCAACATAATTACATGTTTAATTTCAACATAAGTCAAATATTTGTGTATGGAAGCCCATTATGTTAATATAACAGTAACTCACACATTTAAACTCTAAATTTTAAAATAGTTTTTAACACAATGGTTAACACTGATTTCCTTAACCAAAAATAATTATCCAATATTACATACCAAATTTACTGTACAGTTTTTCAACTGAATTTCCTATAAATGAGTAAAATGTGACAATACTGTATTTTCTATTTACTTTCCAGTTAACATACCCATCTTTGCCCAAAGACCAACAATGGCCTCTTGATCAGTACTTCCTAATAGCTCTGTTACAACTGCTACTACTGGAAGGCTCAAAGTATGGACACGGATTCTTCTTTCACCTGATTCAATGATGAGTTACAAAACAATGTTACTACTCACGATACACAATATGTCACAATAGACAGTACTACACAAGATGATTAGACTACAGAATATTCTACTTAATCTAGTACAGTAATACAATACATGCTCAGACTACACAATATGTCACAATAGACAGTACTACACAAGATGATTAAACTACAGAATATTCTACTTAATCTGGTACAATAATACAATACATGCTCAGACTAAACAATATTACTACTCACGATACACAATATGCCACAAAAGACAGTACTACACAAGATGATTAGACTACAGAATATAATACTTAATCTGGTACAGTAATGCAATACATGCTTAGACTAAACAATATTACTACTCACGATACACAATATGTCACAACAGACAGTACTACACAAGATGATTAGACTACAGAATATAATTCTTAATCTAGTACAGTAATGCAATACATGCTCAGACTAAACAATATTACTACTCACGATACACAATATGTCACAATAGACAGTACTACACAATATGTCACAATAGACAGTACTACACAATATGTCACAATAGACAGTACTACACAAT
>NW_013667286.1:95179-100295 GCF_000517525.1 Limulus polyphemus | reverse complement strand
CTACACAATATGTCACAATAGACAGTACTACACAATATGTCACAATAGACAGTACTACACAATATGTCACAATAGACAGTACTACACAAGATGATTAGACTACAGAATATTCTACTTAATCTAGTACAGTAATACAATACATGCTCAGACTAAACAATATTACTACTCACGATACACAATGTCACAATAGACAGTGCTACACAAGATGATTAGACTACAGAATATAATACTTAATCTAGTACAGTAATTTAATATACACTCACACTAAACTTAAATAAAACAATACCAAAGTGCATGAAGTATTCTATTAATCTACATTCTTCAACTTGACAGTACTACATTATCTACTCAAATTACACTGAACCACTCACTTTTTCACAATATGTACCTCAAATACCACTTAGAAATTTAAACACCACATTTTGCTTAAACCATGCAATATTAAACTGCTTGGTCATTCAATAACATACCCATATAACTATAATCAGTTTACACAGTACTAAACTAAAAACAAAGATTAAAAACACCTTACATTAAAATATATATATAATATCACATTGTACTAAAACTATACAGTTTCACACTTCTCATTCCACACAATCAACAGAGTAAGAAACGATGGAGTAAAAAATTATGCACTCAGACAATACATTACTATATATGGATGACCAAAATACTTCATGCTAAAAATGATACACATACAAATAAGAATTTGGTGACACAAACTTTAGTATGCAAAAACCACTTGGGTATGCCCACTGCCACTTTCAAAAAACCACTTGGGTATGCCCACCGCCACTTTCAAAAAACCACTTGGGTATGCCCACCATTACCTTCAAAAATCACTTGGGTATGCCCACCGCCACCTTCAAAAACCAAACTGAAATGTGCATTGTCAAAACCAAAATACTGCAGCTGGCCAAGTGAGTTTGGTGTAGTGCACACACACACACCTATTCCTCTTCATCATTCAAAGTAACTGAGACATCAAATTAATGCACAAAGTAAACTAAAACTTTAAAAGTAATCATTAAACTTAACACTGAAAAAAAGAAATTCTTAAAGACAACTGCAAGTATCACATGACCATGACAGAAAAATAAAATGAAGCAACAGTGACTTTACAATGTCATCTTTAAGGAACCAATTTGTTGGTAAAATGATGAAAAAGTACAAATCACCATTACCTAAAGTCATCTTTAATAAACAGACATCCATTGGTCCATGCACATTTGTAAATAAATGTAAATATCAAAATGTAATAAATACAGCTTATGTATCTAACATAGTAAATTTCTAATTTTTATATTAGTTACTTTATAAAAATAAATTATATGTACACATAAACAAGAAATTAAGTACTTACTTTTGGCCAGTGAAACTTAAGCCTACTTTTTTTTTTGCAATGATGGTACTCAAACATTAAGTAAACTTTATTTATTTCAAGAATGCACTTGAGAACACAAAATAACAACCAACATAAAGTAAACAATGTCTTATAACTATTATAATTTAACTGGCTTTCTAACTAAGGCACAAGTGCCATAAAATAATCCCCTCAGTTAATCGATCTGAACTCAGCAATAACAAACTTACAATCTGTTGGTGAAATATCTAAAACTTTCTACTGAGAACAATATAACACTATAATTATAGTATTTTTGGCACTTGTGCTTAAAGTTAAAATCATAAATAATATTCAACGTTAAACTGGTACACAATTAAAAACATTTTAGTTAGGCTTATCTATGGCTTTCAAAAAGTAGACGACTCAACATGTTACAACTCCTGAGAATGACGTTGTAACGTCGAAACATGTAGAGTCGTCAACTTTCTGAAGGCCATAAATAGGCCTAAATAAAATGTTTTTAACTGTGTAGCAGTTTAACGTTGAATATTATTTATTATTTTAATATAACACTATACGTCATTCACTAAATTAAAACTTTTTCATTCTCTTGGTTATAAATGATGTAATAGAAAATGTCAGAATTATTGCCAATTTCAAAAAGAGCAGGTGTAACAGGTGGACTTGACAAGTAGATCTGGCTTTCTAGTAAATCTCCATAACAAAGAAGATTAAATGTTATAAAAATAAGACTGTCTGAATAATATCTATGCTATAATGAGTAATTTACATTAAACTCAGGACATCAGAGAGGGGTGATGAAATAATACAGAGTAAAAAATATTATGATATACATAAAAGGAGAGAGTGAGAATTCAAATATTTCCTTTCAAAATTAAAATTCATACATTATTAAAATGTGATTTACTGACAACATTTTAATATCAAGTTTATTTATATACATTGATAATAAAGTAGTTAAATGAAGTTTTGAAAGTAACTGTGCAAAAGATTGTGGTATGAGCACTTTGACCTTCCAGTTACAAGAGGGTTAACTCTTTACAACTTGGTATCTTGGATTTTCACAGGGGCAAAATAAATTTTGTAAAAAGAATGTGTGATGTATCCTCATACTACCTCCAAAATAAAACTATAACTGAAATGTCAAGGTTTTAAACTTTCTTTAACACAATAATATGATATTATGTGCTCAAATTAGACAGCAGAACAAATAAATTTCATACATGCAAAGGACAGCATTCTAGATTGTAAGACTGATGTAAACATTTCTACTATGTATACTGTTGCTACTAAACACTTATAGTAATGTAGAGGCAGAATATATTGAGATACCAACCTTTACTAGATGTGTAAAGCACAGCAGCTTGAAAACAGACATTTTTGTAGTCTGTCAAGTTCTCCTCAATAGCAACCTGTAAGCCATAACCTGCATCAGGATTCACATTGGGAAGAGACAACAAATCTGTGGACCTGACAAAGAAGTTTCCATGGAAAGTGTGGAAAGCCAAACCTGTATGTATGAAGAAAAAAAAAAGGTGCTTATTCCACTCAATTACATTGATATATGTAATAACTACCAACTTAATAATGTAAATATATCTTTAAATTACAATTCAAATTTAAAACAATAATAAATTATCCTAAAACTTCTTTAAACAAATATGGTACATTTCTTTTTATTTTACATCTATACATAATAATATATTAGATGAAAGACTAATTCGCTTCAGATAAACTTATCACAAAAATGTGTACCTTAGTACTGACAAAGGTAATGTTATGTTCTATTCATCACCATATGCTAAGGCTAAATTTAGATTTTTCTTTACAATAAGATTTGAAGAACTGATATATTTAACAACTTTTGAAGGTTTGAAACTCTACTGGTTTCATGTTCAATTTACTGACTTACAGATCATACTTTAGTTTATTACATTTGTTGTAGTTTTTGATGGTTTTGTATAAAACACATGTGATGTAACCTCTAGTGACACAAATTTCTGTTTATTTTTATTGATCTGTATGTTTTCTGTCAGTGTTTAGCTCATGAAACTATTTTATTGACAGTGTTTTATTTCAAGAACTCAAATTTTTATGTATTGTTCGATTCATTTTCTTTTAGCAGTTAACATTCTCAAATACGTTCTAAAATTTTTAATTAATTTGTTACTGTATCAAATAAATTCTAGTATGCATCTCTCTCTCTCTCTCTCTCATCATTATCTCAATTACAGATTACCCCTTATGAAATTCAGAGTTCCCATGCTTACAAACAAACATTTTTTGAAAAGCTTCCAGGAAAATCTTTGATAAAACGTAACATTCAAGTAACACTACAAGTTACAGAATCAAACGGAAAATCTTTGATAAAACGTAACATTCAAGTAACACTACAAGCTACAGAATCAAACGGAAAATCTTTGATAAAACGTAACATTCAAGTAACACTACAAGCTACAGAATCAAACGGAAAATCTTTGATAAAACGTAACATTCAAGTAACACTACAAGCTACAGAATTAAACGGAAAATCTTTGATAAAACGTAACATTCAAGTAACACTACAAGCTACAGAATCAAACTGCATGAAACATAACTAATTTTGTGGAGGAAAAAAAAAATTTTTTGTAACAGTCTTAAAAGGTTAAAAATTACAATTTCTAATAGCATCGTACAAATGAAATAAGGTTTGATATAGTCCATTAATGTAAGACATGTTAAGTGTTTCTATCTCAATAATCTCACTCTTCCTCCCATAGAAATTATATATGTCACTATTTATTTTGCATTTGGCTCATTTTATCTCTAAAAATACACAAAGTAAAAAAATCTTGAAAATTACGGTCACTTTGGTATAAAGCACTGCTGAGGTAGATGAAGTTCAGATGAGTCCTGACATTGAACTGAAATAATAACCTTTATACTTGCAGCAAATAAAAATTATTTTCTTACAATTCTAGCATGGAAACTGTAATTATGTTTATAAATTCTGTAGTATATGTGATTCGAATTACTATTTTTTTAGGAAAAAAGTTCCCCCTTTCAACACAGTAAAATGTGCAGTCGTGTATCAGGTTGTATGACAAGTCCATTATTTGTCTTTGACTTGTAAAGAAACTGATGTTAATAATAAAAAAACAGAGAATATTTCACTTTATTTCTTATTTAGCAAACCATTAATAAACAACAGCAGCAGGATCAGCAAGATGTAAAGACATTAATAAACAATAGCAGCAGCAGGATCAGCAAGATGTAAAGATGTTAATAAACAATAGCAGCAGGATCGGCAAGATGTAAAGTCATTAATAAACAATAGCAGCAGCAGGATCAGCAAGATGTAGAGTCATTAATAAACAATAGCAGCAGCAGGATCAGCAAGATGTAAAGTCATTAATAAACAATAGCAGCAGCAGGATCAACAAGATGTATGGACATTAATAAACAATAGCAGCAGCAGGATCAACAAGTTGTATGGACATTAATAAACAATAGCAGCAGCAGCAGCAGCAGGATCAACAAGATGTAAAGACATTAATAAACAATAGCAGCAGCAGGATCAACAAGATGTAAAGACATTAATAAACAATAGCAGCAGCAGGATCAGCAAGATGTAAAGACATTAATAAACAATAGCAGCAGCAGCAGGATTAACAAGATGTAAAGACATTAATAAACAATAGCAGCAGCAGGATCAACAAGATGTAAAGACATTAATAAACAATAGCAGCAGCAGGATCAACAAGATGT
>NW_013667286.1:88264-94524 GCF_000517525.1 Limulus polyphemus | reverse complement strand
AGCAGCAGCAGGATCAGCAAGATGTAAAGACATCAATAGACAATAGCAGCAGCAGCAGGATCAGCAAGATGTAAAGACATCAATAGACAATAGCAGCAGCAGGATCTGCAAGATATAAAGACATCAATAGACAATAGCAGCAGCAGGATCAGCAAGATGTAAGGATGAGGTGATTAAAATAATTCCTAAAGATTAAAATACATTTTCATTATTTCATCTTGTAATTCACACAAAATTACTTGTAGCTTATTTTGAAATATCCCTTTATTATATTTGTATTTCAAATGCATTTTGCAACTTCACACCTCGTAATTATATTTTACCTCTAACATACAATGAAACCTTGAACTGTCTAAGGCAGAAGATTTTGCGGTAAAATAAATAATACTACAGAGGAATTCATGAAACAACTATCCCAAAAATTGTCTCATACGACATTATATTGAATATAACTAGGGTAACACTTAAAAATTGATGAACGTTTCCCTCTTGAAACATTTAAGGGCTAAAGTTATGCCTGCTGTTGCAAGACCAGGCCAAGCAAAACACAGATGATTGCAAGTAATCTTCTAGGAGCTTTTAACAATTTTCCAGGAATCCAAAAAATAATGTGAACCCTACAAATGTATTCTTGTTACTTTATCACTTAATAAGAAAAAAATATACATTATCATATAGATAATGCTTCAACTGAAGCATAAAACCTCTTGTTCAACTTAATCTCATTTTTACTCATCTAAAACTTATGTATTGTGCACATTATTCTTATTACTCCACGACTTACAGCTTATGTTTAGGTGCACCATATTATAAATGCTCCATCAACAAAAGCTTACCTCTGGTGCACCTAATTCTCATTACAGCCTCAAATCCAATCTTTCTGGTAAGATAACGCCTTAAATCTTCTTGGTACTTCCTTGTCTGGAGTTTATTCATTGTGACATGGAAATTTGGATAATAGTGAATACAGCCAGCAGAGATCTTAGATACACAAGCTGAAAAACAAAACATTTCATTAAATACTTTTGAGCTTCTTCAAATATCTTTGTTCTTCATATAAAATGTCCCTTTACATTCTGCATTCTCTTATTTGTCCAACATCTGTGAGTATTTAGAATAATTTGGTTAAGTAATAGTAAAGACTGATAGGTTTATAGCAACAACTACTTTGAGGAAACAGAAGCTAAACTAAACATGCAGACCATGAAAAGCTACATAATTTACTTGCTAGCTTACAAAAAACCTTAAATGGTTGCTTTAAAAACAAAGGGTGCAATTTTTTCTAAAGCAAACATTCAGTGTGGATATTCAGAATAAAGAATGTTAGTACATTTTCAAACACATAACGATCTTACAAAACCATTAGTTTATTGCTAATTAATTTAATGTTCAGCAGTTCAATAGTGCATCTAAAAATGAGAAGAAAAAATATATATCCAGTAGCTTAGTTTGTTTTTTACAGGGAATCAAACACTTGATTTTAGTGTTGTAATACATAAACTTAACTCCGTCCCACTGTGGGACATTATTAATAAAAGATATATAGTTCATGAATGATTAAATATATAAATGAAATTGTAATTCATAAAAATTAATAAAAAAATTTCCTTGATAAAGATATTATTTGTCTCTTAACTGTATTATGTCATTGTGATGACTCCATGAATATTACAAGAGCCACTGACCACCCAGTTATAAGAAATACTGTAGGTTTGAAATCGGCTTTGAATATGAATGTACAGGGAGTAATAGTTTGACATTTGTTAAACAAGTTTCTAGGAATGTTTGTTATACCAAAGTCTGCTAGGTAGCGAGAAGAGGGTGACATGCAGTCACTATGAATTTTGTAATACTCTATATTTCTATGTAAGTTCAAGCATTAAAACATACCAGTCATAAATTTTCTTTTTTCTGTTCATTAAATGTCACAAAAAACATTGTTATAACAGCATACTTAGAATAGGGCTGGGGTAAAAAACTTTTATTTCAGTTTATGGAAATTGGTGGAAAATCCCAAGATTTAATGAGACAATGCCCAAATTTAGAATACACCGGTGATGAGCTGTGTACACCCAGAGTCTAGGTTCAACTGAACAGCTTCAACCATTAACTAAATGTTTAATCAATGAACCTGAGACTGAAGAAATCTCCAAACTGTTTGAGAATGAATCAGAGGAGGATACTTCCCACTACCAGGATCATAGCCAAGATATGTAAACAGATAATTTAGCCTGGTAGGGTAAATGTTTAACATAAAAATTTGTAAATTACCACATATTTCATTTATATTCATAAAATCAACGATTGCAATAATTTCTTTTAAGTGTTCCCCTGCTATTTTCATAATTTCCTTTAAATCATTCTTCTTACTATCCTGTGCTTTATAAACAACAAGAAACATCACTTAATTTTTTTCCATGGTTCATAAAATTAACATTTATGGAGAATAGTTCAAGTTTTTTTTAAGTGTGCAGCGAGGTGTTGTGGCTGGAAATCAATCCTACTTGTACTCATTTCTACTAGTTTCATCAAAAATGTAGGTCTATGTTGTTATTTGAAGTTAGACACAATGTGTTATCTGCACTCAGCCAACCACAGGTATTGGAACACGGTTTCTAACGTCGTAAGTCCACAGACATACCGCTGTGCCACTGAGGGATTTGGGAAACTAAACCTTGTGACATTGTTTTAGTGTCTGGAATCATTGTTGCATCTGTATGGAAGCAATAATGTATTTCTAAAATGTAAAAAAAAAGAAATTATCATTTGTAAGTAATTATTAAATTTAGTTATTTTATAAATAATGCCAATGTTTTCCTATCAACTATCATACAAGGATGAACAGTCACTACACCTATAACATCACAGCAGGTGAAACTTATTTTGAAACTAGAAATACACATACAAGCAAAAACAAAATGTTTGGTTAATGAGACATTTATCAGACTCCCTGATGGGTTTCACACAGTATGAAATCAATAGAAACATTATTTGTAATACAGATAATGATATAAACAAAAAAACATTACTCATGTTCAAAAGTTACAACTACCCAGATTTGCTAAGTAATTTTTTAATACTCTGTGTTCCTAGGTAAAGTCAAGCCTTAAGAGAGTTGCTTCAAGACACACGTACATAGTTACTCTGTAACTTTTCAATACCCGGTGTTCCTAGTTTGTCACGTGATACTTACACAGAGTTGCTAGGTCCGCATACTGAGAACTTAGCAAAAACAGATCCACAGCTATCTGCTGACCTGAGCAGTCCAATGCTAGTTGTTTGTAGAAATCTGTGGCAGGCCCAAGGTTAGTAACATCCTGAAAACAGAAAGGCTTTTGAAACCTAGACCTGCAGTTTATTAATGTCAGGCACTTATAATAATGAATATAATTCACTGTACTCTTGATATTTCTTCTATTCAAGAATGTCTGTCGAGTATGTTACATTAAATCCCACAGGCATATACTAATAATGAACCAATTAAGATATGCAATTTACAATGAAATATAATTCTGTATATTGGACAACTGTACAGACTGTCCTGAAAAGCATTAAATTTGGTAGCATGCATCTTTCAAGTAATACATCTACTGGCATATGCAGGATGCTTGTTTTTAAATATTTAGTTTTGAAATCCTTATTACAATATATTCCTATTTTTGAAGGTATATAAATGATCTTAAAATTATTCAATTCAACAGAATTAACTGTATGTCCACAAGTGAGGGTCAAAGATTGTTTGTTTGTTTTTAATTATGCACAAAGCTACACAAGGGCTATCTGTGCTCTGCCCACCACGGGTATCGAAACCCGGTTTCTAGCGTTGTAAGTCCGCAGACATACCGCTGTGCCACTGGGGGGCAAGGGTCAAAGAGTGTCAAGACTTTTCACAAAGTTATATTCAACATTTAATTAGACTACTTTACTTTATTATCAATGTATATCAAAAACTTGACATCAAAATGTAGACAATAAATAATCTTCTGATATTATAAAGTTTTAATTTCTTAATTTCAAAAGAAAATATTAAAAAAATCCTCAATCTTTACTTTTCTGTACCAAGACACTTTTTTGCTCTGAATTACCCATTTTAAATATTCTTACTACCCTTATATGATGTCCTAAGTTTAACATAAATTATACATTTATAGTATAGATACTGATATGACAATCTCATTTTATTGCCTCCAATCTTCTTAGTTTATAGATATAAACCAGAAAGTCAAACCCACATGCCACACCCTCCTGTCAACATTTAAAACAAACAGAAATAGAAGACTTACTGATTTCTGTATAAGTCTAGTTACTCTGCATCCATTTCATAGTTAACTATAACAGAGGTCAACTTGACAAGTTAGGCAAATTATCTTCATTCACTTATAGCTTGGCTAGAATGCCAATTATATTATAATAGATTTTGGTTGCTGTATTTTTGTCTTAATATTGTGTAATACTATCACCATCATTACAAAAAAGGGGGCTAAGTTTCATATGTAGCTGAGAGAGAAAAAAAACAAGAGGACAGACATACGTAATAAATTTTGTTCTTATGTGTATATTTTCTATTTAGTTACAAAAGTAGCTAAAATGTAAAAAATTATAAATTTATTAAGTTACATAAAACATAAATGAGAAAAAAAAAATTCTCAAGGAGATACACACACACTCACATTACTCAGAAATTACATAATTGAATAGTATTTTTACCATAACTTGTGCTTTATAGCTTTGTTATACAAATTTAGTAGTTACACACAGTTCAATAAAATAATAATATTAAATGAAAATGGATATAAACTGTTACAAGCCTGAGGCTATTTTGGATAAATAACTAGTTTTCTGTTACAATATTTAGTCATTTGAGGAAAAAAAGAAGGGTAATATACATTTACTTTTTTTTTTTTTGTTGGTGGTTGGGAGGTCAGTCAAACTGACGATACTCAATAAATTTAGAATTATAGTAAATATTAGTTCTCCAATAATGGCACAGTCCAATCGACAAACCACATGCATGTAGGGTAAAAAATAAAACAGAAAATTCAAAGCTATGTTTTATTTTTTTATGTTCGTAGAGTATACTTTACTGTTCTGTTTTTAATACACAAAAGTAACAAAAACTGTTGTGCAGGATGTTTCAGATCACAAGGAACTAAAACTGTAATAAATAGATTAACAACTAACTTTGGCTGCTCGTTGATTTGGATCTTCTCTGGGTTTTAGAGCTCCTGGTCCAATATTTGGTATACGTGTCTGCATAACAGTAATCCTCCCTCCAGTTGAAACCTATGCAAGAAAGAATAGATAAATAGATCACTACTAAATTAAAAATGTGGGAAATGTAGGTGGAAGTTGTTTAAAACAATATTTCTATCTAAGTCTGTCAATATTTACTTGTATCAAGCAATGAAGTTATTCAGTGAATATTACAGAGCATGGATTGATACAGATATAATTTAAGTTAATTTATAATTTAAAATATATTGAAATACTCAACAATCAACATTATATAATGTACAATTAAAATTTTATTTAAAAATTGATCAATGGTTATAAAAACAGCACTCCAAGTTTCGACATCATTCATGTCATCCACAAGTGTGTGAAAAACATATCTGGTACAACATATAAATATATAAAACTGAATGTGAATGTGGTTGTGTTTATATTGGTCAAACTAACAGAAATTTAAAATTTAGAATAAATGAACATGAGAAATGTTAAAAACAAAAGTGAAAACTCTGCACTAGCTGAACATGCAAATTATAGTAGTCATGTTATCCAGTGAGAAAAACCGGTTAATTTGGCTCAACCAAATAATATAATGGTTAGAAATATTACAGAAACCATAAAAATATTGAAGCATAGTGAAAATAGTTTCATCTTAAATAAAAATGAAAGGTTAGAAAACCAGAAAGTAAGTAAATGGTGTGATTTTTTTTAAATGTGTAAACTAGTAATCACCATGGCTTTTTCGTATTGATACATTGCACAGCATTTGTTTTTCCATACTCCTGAGGATGACATAAACAACATTGAAACATGCAGAACGCTGTTTTTACAATCGTTGTTTGGTTTTTAAATGTAATTCTAATTGTATTTTATACAACACTAATCATTTAGTATTTTAATACAGATCAAAATACATTAAGCTTTTTACAAAAACAGTAAAAAAAAGTAACTACAGGAAACATACATATAAAAAAGCTAACAGACTTCTGGAGCCAAACATCCAAAATTGTTCAATAGAACTTTATAAAAAT
>NW_013667286.1:86360-87375 GCF_000517525.1 Limulus polyphemus | reverse complement strand
AGGCTGCCTCAAGTGCAGCTCCCAAAGCACTGTTTGTGCTATCATTCTCAGCAAATCTATTGGGAAGATCTTTCAGAAGATCTTCTATTAGCTGGAGAAAAAAAAAAAAAAGTAAAAATTATTGGCGGAAGTTTGTACACACACACACACACACAAAATACAAAAACGTTTTCTTGCTCAAACAATAACACATCTTACATCATTTCCTCTACCTATTAAAGAAATACAGAGCTTTAAAAGAATTTTTCAAGATAAAAACATATTTAACCAAAGGTTAATACACATTTAGAAAACAAGGTATTTTTATAATCTAGACAACTAAGATAATTATGAACAACATTTAGCATTTTTAAAAAGAAAATGCAATTCAATTTACCCCTCTGTTTTCATGTAGGTTCACAAGCAAGCCTTCTGGGAGGGGCAAAAATACATCTGTAATAAATAAATAATAGATGATTTTCATAAAAACTTAACTTAATAAACATACCAAAAGCCATTAAACCAATATGCTTATTTTATATTGACAGTTACTGAATAGTGATTAGTAATAGTGACCAATCTCAATATATATATGTATTACTGTGTTTAAGTAAACTACTTGTACCTGATGAAAAAAAATATTCTCAAAACATTATACGTTTTTATACGTTAACCCTTTAGAGACAGGTCGTAGGTCAAAGGCCATGTCATTGTGTTTGTTAACTCGCATTCAAAATTTTATTGAACTACTATTTCAGGAACTTATTTCAATAAGTTTGGTATCAAACTGTAGATTATAATTCAAATTTTAAAACTATAAATTATTCAATTTTTTAATTTAAAAGTAAATATTAAAAAACACAGATAAACATTGATGTGTCACGTTGTATGATGAATGCAGCACTGGTTCAAATTAGATGTTTGTGAAGTCAAAATACTAAGTCTATAGTTTTTATGAATTAGGAACTCAAATAACCGATATTGACCAGCTAGAATATAAAATAAGGTCTTATCTTTTCCATTTGATAACATATTG
>NW_013667286.1:72879-86348 GCF_000517525.1 Limulus polyphemus | reverse complement strand
AAATTGCATATTTTTTTAGACTAAAATATATCTTAGTTAATAAGCTTGATAGATTATAGTGGAATTCTATGGTATTGATGTATATATAAAACCTAAAAAAATATTTTGTTTCATATCCACCACATGCAAAATTTTTAAAGGCTTAGCAACCTACATAAAGCAGCGACCAAGTACAAGGGTTGTAACTAGAAGAGATAATTGTTTGCTTTACTTCTTTATTTACTGTTCTATGTTTTATGAAAAATATGTTTAAGTAGTTATTTCAAAATAGCAATAATCTATACTCATATATAATGTATAATAATTGAAATGTGACTGTATTTTACAAAATACTAGTCTACTAAAACACAGCCAAGACAGGTCACTTTGTAAAGACTAAAGGTCAGTTTTATATTATTGGATACAGTAACATAAGTGCACGTATGCTGCATCATTGCATCTTCTGTATTGCTGGGCATGGCATGGCTAAGAGGTCAATATAATGAAAATAATAAATATATATATATATAAATGTATAATGTTATGTGATTTAAACTATTTAGTCTAAACATTTATGTTTGTGTTATAATTTGTTGTCATTCTAGAATGAAAGAGGCATAATTTATATTTATTTCCTAATTTTTTATGGTGGTTAAAGAGATCAGGCAAATTTACCGAACATGTACAGAGATTCGTTACTGAAAATAATAGATAAAATATAAAGACATTATAAAGATTTCACATGTGAAATTTGAAAATTTTCTGATGTATAAAAGTATTTTTAATCTAAAAATGAAAATTACTTTGCATGTTGGATAGGCAACATTTGAAAAGAAAAAAAAAGGAATGAGAAAAACATTGCTTTACAAACCTTGAGACTTAATAAAAAAAAATTACAATGTTTTCATATGTAAGATGTCAATGTTTACTGATAATCTTCCAGATTTCATTAACATACACTTACTAACTTAAAGGTTATACCATGAAAACTATAACAACCACAAAACGGTTACATGGACCAAACCTGTGATGAAAGAGTTAAGAAGAATAGCACTATATAAAAGAGCTTTGTAAAACATAAGTTTAAATGAAAGACAAATATTTCTATATTTTTCAACTGAAAATGCTTTATCAAAATATATTGCTTTATCAATTATATCAAAATGCTTTGATATAAAAGAGCTTTGTAAAACATAAGTTTAAATGAAAGACAAATATTTCTATATTTTTCAACTGAAAATGCTTTATCTTATCCTTGCAACACCCAAATCTACATTTTTCACAACTTTTTCAAAATGATACTTGTTGTAAACACATAAAGCACTCCTGATAATACATAGAAAAATTAATTACATCCAATTAACTCATCACTAATACTGACATTACAATATTTATGTTTACTATTTAGGTAAAGGATATTTAAAGTTATGACATTAATATAAAATCTTTAGTGCTTACATCCATATTACTCATTTCTCTTCCTACAGTTTGTTTTCATTTAAAACTTTTTTAATAAAAATGTGTTCTTTATCAAAAGAGAAATTAAAACCTTGTAAGTTGTGAAATGTTTTACATTCTTCAAAAGGAATTTTTTCAGTGATATTTCACCAAAATTAAAAACACCATCACTAAACAAACTTTCTCAGTGTTTGCTTCTCAAACATTTCAGTAACTTTATTTGTAGTCATGTCAAAGATATTAACCAAATAATTTATATAAAAAGCAACCTTACCATCAATATCTGACATCACCATCATGGAGGGTTGATTAAGACCTTCACTAATGTTATAAAAGTGAATGCAACTGTCAAATGTAATAAATCCAATTTGCGTGCGAGAATCACCAGGGATGTTATCTAGCTCCTCTAATAAAGTTTTACAGAACACTGTCAAGTAACCTAAGGACAAGAATTTGTTGAGCTTTTCTGAGTAGTCACACACACACATCCTATATATCATTAAAATATCCTCAAAAACATATTCCATACAAAATGTATAAACTTATATATATCCTCAAAAACATACTCCATACAAAATGTATAAACTTATATATATCCTCAAAAACATACTCCATACAAAATGTATAGATTTATATATGAACTGCCTTGAGAAATGTCCCACTTGGGAAATTTACTTTGATTTGCTGAAAATTATAGTTTATATTGTAATTAACTAAAAAACATACTAAACACAATGATATCATGTATACATATTACATTTCTAAATCTTTCCATCACGTAATGTCTCCAAAGTAAGCATAACCAAATGCAGGTAGTTTAAACAACACCTTGAAATAATTTATGATCAAATATACACAAATACAGGTTGTTAATACGTCATTAATTTCACGTACATTAAAAAGTAATTTGTTTTGTTAAACTTTGTGTTTTTAAAATATTTTCTGATTCATTAATGCAATAAAAATAATTTTTAATCATTATATGATGCACATAGATATGATGTTAATAACTGTAAAAAAAACTACATACAAGTTAACATGTCCACTGAAAAATTTAAGACTTTCACAGCTCCTTTGGTCAAAATTTAAAAATGTGTTGTGAAGAAACAGAAATTACATTCTATATTAAAATGAAATTATGTTTTATTAGCCTACACAACAAAATATTATAGCTGTGGCACTTTAAAAAAAAATGCTTTGAAGAAGACAACCTATTTATAACATTTAATTTCAAATCTTAAAAAGGTTTAACTTTCCATCTAAACATTAAAAATTATTGCAGAGAGACTGTCAAAAAAATCACTTTTACAAAGTAGATACATTTCAAATAGAGAAGCGAGTTCTACTACGTTGAGACAAAATAAAGTACCTGGGAAGTTCACAGTAGCAAAATGTGTTATGTTTTACTATATCACAAATCTTTATCTTACCTGTTTGTAAAGCACTATGTGAAACATCTAAAACATAAAGATATACTGCTGGTTGTGGTGGCCGTAACTGCAAAAGAACAAAGTTTATGATTTTTGTGTAAGAAAAACTAAATCAATAACGTTCTAAAATACTAACTAAAAAATTAGAAGTCAATATCAAATTTTCAATGTACACAACATTTATCATTTTAAAAAGATTTCACCAAGTTTTATGCCATTTATTAATACGATCAAACAAACTATAAAACTCTTCTTTGATAGATTGTTTAGGCAAAATATACAGCGGTGGTCCCATGGCTAGTCTCTCTCCAATCCTATTAGACATTTTCATGGAAGACTTTGAAGAAAGAGCCCTTTCATCCATACATAAAACAAAGTTTCTACAGACATCATGTTGACAACACCTATATTATCTGGTCCCACTGTCATGAAAACTTACCAGCCTTCTTAGAACATTTTAATTCTATAGACAAAAGAATCCACTTCACCATGGAAATAGAGAAACAAAACAGCCTACCATTTCTTGACCTACTCATCAGCAGACAAGAGAGAAAAATCCCCACAACTGTATACAGAAAACCCACACACACACAAACAGGTATCTACACTTCAAGTCATATCATCCAACTTCAATAAAAGTGGTATAATCCAATGCCTAAACAAGAGAGCAGAAAACATTTGGGACATAACAGCCATTGAAACAGAATGCGAAAAGATAGTAAGGTGTTTTAAACAGGACAGTTACACCTCCTCCATCATCAGAAACTCCCTGAAAAAGACCACAACAGAAAGAAAAAACAAAGAAAACACAAGTATTTACCTTCTGAACCTACAAAATTTCAGTGAAAAACTCAAATGCATAGCCAAAAAATCCAACATAAACATCCAGTGGAAATCCTACAAGACATTAGGATCCATTCTGGTGAAAAACAAACAGAAACCTACCAATGAGAAACACAAAAACATCATTTATGAAATTCCGTATTCCTGCAATGAAACAAACATTGGAGAAATGAGAAGAAGACTCGCAAAAAGAATAAAAGAACATAAAAACAGTACAAGATTCATGAAAACAGAAAATTCAACCATTGCAGAACACATTATATCAACAGGATAAAAAATAAACTAGGAAAAAACTAGAATCATCAACACACACAACTTTGGAAGACAAGAAAAATTAAAGAATCCTTTTACATTAACGGAATAGAACCTTCAATAAACAGAGATTCCGAATCAGAGGCGAGTAACCTGTGGCTACTGTTGGTTGAATATACAGGAAACCTTTCCACCAATCAGAAACGGGGATAAACCAACACTCATAACACACTCTTCACAATCCACTATAAAGACCAACAACACCATACATGCACTGAGCTGAAGACGAAAAGCGGCAGACTTTCGAAAATTTGTCCTCTACAATGGGCAGTTGCTATCCATTCAATTAGATTTTATCAAACTATAAAACTATTCAATAAACATAAATTGCAGAAGTTGGTAACAAAACTTAGGCTTATCATATTAAAGATTAATTACTCTGAAGTTTGCAGGATTGATAGATGTATGGTATTCTCAGGTGTTCTGACAACTTTTTTTTTGAGATAACTTCTGTAACAACAACTTGAGGAATTTCAGGAAATGTTTCTCACAGGAATCAAACAATTTCTGTAACTTTAAGTTTGAAACAAGAAGGAGATTGAAACACAGTTAAATGCATTCTTTACCCACAGCAAAGTGAATAAATGCACTTAACTATGAGACAGTGCTTCACTTTGTTCTGAAAATCTGTTACTTCAAAAACCTACTTGTCATAAGAGAAGACTTTTTTCAAGACAGAGCACAGCACTACCTACAAAACTATAATACTATCCCTCTCAGTATAACCTGAATTACCCATATCAGTGTTGGTCATTCCAACAGGTAAAACATACTTCGGACCTGTCCTCCTTAACTAAATGTGTTCTACCAGCAACTTCTCTCATGATAAAGCACATGTTACACTAAAGACAAATGACCCAAAATAATAGGTAGCTAGAGTGGAAGGAATTTAACCAACTTCTATGACTGACACTCTATTACTAAATTACACACAGCATAGCTAGAAATGCATATGCATGAATATTTTGAAACTTTTTGGTGAAAATGAAATGTCCCCCTTAATAAACTAAAGAATAAAGGAAGTACTATATATGCTTAGAATACTACACAATATTTGGGGATGAAACCTGTAAAAGGGAAAAAAACATATCAAAAAAAGGTGAAGTAAGGTAAAACTCATTCTTTTACCAATGTGTAAACAGACGTCTTAAACCCTTAATAAATATCAGGTCTAAAACTGATCTCAATGTGTCTATATGTATAAAACATTTTAGCTAGATAAATAATTTTTATTATTTAGATGTTATGTCAAAATATTTCACTGAAATCATATGAATACATATGAAGCAAAATAAAACAATATATATTAAAACAATTTGTGTAAGGAAACAAAATACCTCAACGACTCATGTGTTTGGCAAGAAATCTGATCATCAAGATAAGCTCACTCAGTATAATTAGCAGACATTGCAACATGACAAAAGTTAAGTTAGGCTTATGGCTGAAGAAATAAATTGATTACAAAATTCTAAGGTTAATCTTGTGACTTTATGAACATTCAATGAAGAAAATAAAGGTTTGTACCATTTAATTCAGATTTTGTGAAAAATAGAGAAAAAACCACAACCTTACTAATTTCTGCCATAATGCAATATGCCAGAGTGAAAATGATCAGAAATTGATAAATTGCTCAGAAAAAGATTATATCAAGCCATGAATGCAAAAGTTAAAAATGATCTGCAAAAGTATATTCTATAAAACTAAAAGACCCATCAACTATTTGGCAATGGGTTATTTATAACCGAAATGCAGTCGTGCAACTACCAGATGAGTATTTCAATGCATTTAAGAGAATCTATCTTTAGGAATGTAACAGTCATCATGAAATGAACTTTGCTATTTTTTAACTACACACACAGCAACAACTATACAAAGTAGTAGCATAAAGACAAGATCTTTTTTAAAGCTTGACCTGATAACTTTGAATTTGAATTTCCATTGATACTAAAGGGAAGAAAAAAATGGGAAGACTGAGTCAATAGTACTAAACATGAAACTTCAACGTCTAGATGTGGAAACTTTTTTTATGGATATTATTTTGAAAATGGAGCTGAAACATGACCAAAAAATAGCTTTGTCAATGCTTCAGTTTTGACATTTTGTGATTATTTTATGCCAGTAACTAAATTGATAAAATAGAGCTGTGCAGAATTCACCATAAATAAACCCTCATAACAAACAGCCCACAGTACTGTGCCATTTTGAGACTAACAAAAAAAAAAAAAAATTATAAATGTTTTCAAATTTTCTTATGCTTTCATTACTAAAATTGTTGTTACTGACACATTCCATTTGGGGTTGGTCAAAGTCACCCCCAGTTCCCATACTATAATTTAATACATTTTGTGTATCTTCATTAAAAACTATTTGTAAACAAAATAATCAATTTTTTAATTAAGTATTTTTACTAAACATTTGTCTGTGAATATATGGATTCAGTGTTGACTGCTCAGTACAAAGTGATTTTCATGTTAGTATTAAAAATACTTTTCTTTCAGTAAAACTGTATTCTTTCTATCCTAACTCCTCAGTTGATTTGACTGACCTTGTTACCACTATAAAAAAAATGCAAAATCTAAATTACCTTTTTTTTTCTTTCTAGAATGACTGTAGATTGTAACAAGAACTTAAATTTGTTATCCTAAAGAGCTTAAGGCCCATAACAGTATACACTTATTTATTCTTAATTTCATTGTTTTATTGCCTTTTGGATCTCTGTACATCTAATAATCCTGCCACACAGGGTTTAAATCACTCAGTGAATACATAGCTCATAAGCATATGTCTTCAATAATTTTTATAATTATTATTACTTTTCATTATCTTACCTAATCTAACCTAACAAGTTTAATGTTTACCTTAGATACTTTTATGACAATAAATATATATATATACATGAAATACAAAATATGTAGTACATAAATTTGCCCTCTTGTTTTTGTGCTGTTGGTTACCAACAAAATTTAAGCCCTTTTTTTATACTAATGGCACTAGTACACCAAATTTTTAATTACTTAAATAAGGCACCTAAAAATACAGAAAAATAACACCCACAAAGCAAACAATGCCAATTAACTGTCATAATTTAATTGGGTTTCTAACTTTGACACAAAAGCCTTAAAATAATTGTTTAAGCTTCTTGATATCTGAAAACCTTGAAAGAAACTTTCAAACTGATGATGAAATAGACAATACTCTGTACTGAAAACAATGTAATATGACATGTCATGTGATAGATTAAAATTTTGTTTTTCTATTGGTTATTAATGTTATAACATAAAATGTCAAAATTATTGGTAATTTCTGAAAGATAGGATGTGACAGGATGGCATGGGCATGACAAGTGGGTTTGCTTTTCTAGCTTATGATTCTGTAAACAAATAAGATTGAAGGCTATAAAAATGTTGTATTGCCCAAGTAATGTCTATATTATAATGTGTAATTTACATTATGTTTCATACTTCAGAGGGTGAGATAATTATATTAGAGATGAAAGATATAGAGAACATGTCACAATTCTCATGCTAGGGGAGATTGAATATTTTTAAAAATATTTTCTAATAACATTAAGAACTTAAAACTTATATAATATCAAAATGTGATTTGTTACCTAAGTTTTGATGCCAAGTTTGTTCATATACATCGATAATATAGTAGTTTAATTAAATATAGAATGTAACTCTCTAAAAGGTTGTGATATATGCACTCTTATCTACCCATAACAAATGGATTAATGGATCAAAAGTATTAATTTTACCTTCAAGAGACATTGGTTTTCTTAGGGTGAATGTTTAAAAATTTAACAATTTTAGATTAGTTGAGATGGCTACTTTAGAAACAGATATTTCAAAATATAAAATAATGCAGAACCACTAAATAATTCTGGATTCGACTCTTTCAAATGAGCAAGAATTATTAGTTGCAAACTGCATTATTCAAAAAATTAATTCTGAGTCAATAAATTAATAACAACAATAAACCAATATGAAATAAAAAAGTACTCATTATTCAGCTTATAAGTAACTAACTGTGAGCTTGTTGTTAACAACCAAAATATGCAACATTTCAAACTTACCATGTACTCTGAAGGTGCAATAAACTCAACAGTGGCATTTCTAATCTCTGGTCTTCTGGAGGGATCACCATATGACTTGGAAACAGGATCATACAGGAATTCTTCTGGTACTAATAAGAAATTAATTTCAAGGTCTTAAAATGTTCAGAATGACAAAGTGAGTAACCTTTTAGGCCTGATAAATGTAATGAAACAGTTTTTGATTATTTTTATCAGAATAAGTACTAAGATATAAAAATAATTTATTTTGTATAAGCATGTATACAGATATTATTTTATGTCACTTTATAACTCGTAGTTCTAAACTGGCCGAATTCCCTTGTAGGTGGTAACTTATGGTATGAGAAAGGTAAATGTGAAATGTTTGAACTCTACGATAATAACAACTGAACAAATAGGAAAGAAAGCAGAAAATATTGTTTTATTTCATTCAGTATAGTACTCAAAACCACTTTTTTAAAAAAAGTCTAGCCTTGGAAGGGTGTCACAGAATTTGAATATTTCAAGTCACCATGTTCTTGTTTCTACACACAATGATTTTAAATACAGTTATCTGTGCTTTCATGTTTCAGTTAATAGTATTATGAATGCTTAAATTTTTCAGGAGTCACAATTTGGACTACATAGATAGTTGTGTAAAGACATAGCAATGAAGTCTGAGTTGTAGCCTCATGTTACAGACAAGTGCCGGTCTCTTAAAATAATCTTCATAATTATGCTATTATATTTTTCATGAACTTCTTGGAGGTTGAGTTTTGATCATATAGCAATCAATTTAAGAATGTATATATGTGCACACACAAACAATATATGCACAGTGCAATTGGTAGTCTGAAGAGTACTTGAACAAACATCTTTTGTGTGTGTGTATGTGTGTGTGTGTGTGTGTGTGTGTGTGTGTGTAAATTACTTTGATTATACATATGTATAGAAACTAGAGGAGTATTATATATATAATTCTTAAAATGGATGTATACATAAAAACTAAATGAAAACAACATTATGTAAAACATAACTCTAATTCCAGATTTAAAGGGTATTAAAGGTTAAATATGAAAGTTGGAAAACAACAGAAACAGAAGACTGCTATTTGCAAAAAAATTGTAAAGCAGGTGTTTGAAAATAGAACCTACTTGCCAGTAACTTGTGGTGGACAAAAAAAAAAAATAATAATGTGAAATTCCATCTTTGCACATCTCTGGCTAGACATATGTAAGGGACTAATCAAAAGAAAACATGGAAAAACATCTGGAGGTCGTGTGATTTTTGATCATGGATATTTGGCTTATTATCTCCATTGCTTTACCACCTCTGAGTGTTTAACATCAGAGGTTTAATTTCTGATAGAATTTTGGTGTCACCATGTTCAGCTTAGCTTACAACTTTGGAAACTGAAAGGCCTCCTGAGCAGTGATTTGTCAAGGACAAAAGCCTTACCTGAAAAGCTATTTTCCAAACCTCTGATTTCAAATTAGCAACAGATTATTTAACCCTATCATTATGGGTCACGGGTCATGTGACTGCATTAAAAATTTTATTGAACTATTATTTTATGAATGTATATCAATAAGTTTGGTATCAAATCGTAGATTATAATTCAACTTTTAGTATTACCCATTAGTTAATTTCCTAATTTAAAAGTAAATATTAAAAAAAAAGAAATTCCAAATATCGATTTTTGTGTGTCACATATGTTGAATGCAGCATTGGTTAAAATTAGGTGTTTGTGATGTCCAAGTACAAAGTCTATAGTTTCTTATGAATCAGGAACTCAAATTATTGATATTGAAAAGCCATAATCTAAAATAAGAACCTCCTATCTTTTCTATTTGCTGAGATATTACTACATTTACTGAATCAAACATAGTGGCCACATCCATCTCTTTCCATTTTTGGAAATGCTTACGTACACCTACTTCTGTCTATGACACGTGTATAACCAATCAAAAACTCAGAATGTCACCCCTAGTGGTTTTCTCAGCCAACTTGAAGTATTCAGGCAACAAATTTTCTTTTTAAGCTAGCATCCAAACAACAAGGTAAGACTTTAGTGAGCTCAAATTTCATATTTTTTTAGACCAAATACAGCTCAGCTACTAAGTTTGATAAATTATAGTGGATTCCTGTGGTATTGATATAGTAATTAATTATTTTTGGTTATTTCAAAATGTATATATAAAACCTAAAACACTTATTTCATTTCACATCCTCCACATGTGAAATTTGATAAGGCTTAGCAACCTACAGCAAGCAGCAAAGTTTGTAACTAGAAGAGATAATTGTTTGCTATACATCTTTATTTACTATTCTAGGTTTTAAGAAAAATAAGTTTAAGAACTAATTTGTAAATACAAATAAGGTATATACATATATAATGTATTATAACTGGAATGTGACTATTTTACAGAATACTAGTCCACTAAAACACAGCCAAGACAGGTCACTTTGTAAAGGCCAGTTTTATATTACTGGATTCAGTAACATAAGTGCACATTCACCTCGTCATTGCAACTTCTGTAATGCTAACCAAGCACTTCTGAAAGGTCAATATAATAAAAACAATAAATGTATGATGTTATGAGATTTAAGCTATTTTGACCAAACATTTGTGTTTTCATATTATGATTTGTAATCATTCTAGAACAAAAAAACATAATTTATATTTATTTCCTAACTTTTTTATGGTGGTTATCAGTCAAATGGACTCAACCCATACAGAGATACAATAGTGAAAATAACAGATAAAGTATAGTTTTTACTAAAAAAAACATCTTACAATTATCTGGAGGTTATAAAGTTTTTGCATGTGAAATTTGAACATGACTTGATGCATAAAAGTATTTTTAATCTTAAAATCAAAATTACTTTGCATGTTGGATAGTCAACATTCAAAAAGAAAAAAGGCATGATGAAATCATTACTTAAGAAATCTTAAAACTTTATAAAAAAATCTGATACTGTATGAAAGTCTTGTAATGTTCACTAATAAGCTGTAAAGTTTTGTAACGATACGCGTACATTATAAAAATTATAGTGAAATTACTATCGTGGATAATTTTGTGGTTACAAGCTGATGCATCCCACCTAGCCCATACTGGTAGATTAAAAACAATGCAGAAAAGAAACATTTGTAATCTAGCTATTATATATATTAAATCACAATTTAAATAAAAGTACAACAGAAAATTTTGGAATTATGTAAAAAAAGTAACATTTACACACACAAAATGTGTTTAGAATGTGTCTCTCTCTCTCTCTCTCTCTCTCTGTGTGTGTGTGTGTGTGTATTCTAAGCTATTATAAACCATCTCTCAATTTTTCTTTTACTATTGTTATTCAGAAAAATAATAAAAAAATTAAAAGATTTTAAGATTGCAAAAACAACTTTATAGCAAATATTACAAACTTGCTTACTTAATTGATGGTTTACTTTGAGTACAAACATTTTACCAAATGATAAAGAAACAATTTACTTACTGATGCAAAATTTAAAATCAGTTAACTTGTACCATGTTTTCGGATAAAAATATTAGTTTACTGAAAAAAACCTGATAAGCCACAAGTAATTAAAGCAAAAATAATTAAGCTGAGAACAAAATTGACTGTGTAATTAAATGTTGGACTAAATACAAATTTTCTATGCTCTAAAACCAATACTCACAATCATTTACTCGAAAACAGAGATTACATTTCCATTTTCGCTGATCAACGAAAGATACATATGGGTTGATATATGTACGACATGATCTACACCGAACTATGCTACCACACTGAATCACTGAAAGTTGCTGTGAGACAAAAAGTAAAAATTAGTTTGCACAAGTTTTTATCAACTTCACTGCCATGAAAACAAAAAACATATCTTTCTGTATTCAAAGTATTTGCAAACAAAATTTTTTATACATCTTTATTACATCAAACTTTGACCAAAAAACAGATCTACCTCAGTAAAGCTGATCAATGTAGTGCTGACCTACAAGCAAAAGGGTGGTGAGTGAAAAAAGTAAATGAAATAGCTCAGTGACACCTAGAAAAGTTTTTGGACACGTAACTTATGTGAATAACCAAGGAAAACTCCAAAAGAATGAAAGGGTAAAAGAAAAACTTACTAAATACTTGAAGCAGCAGGAAATATGGTCCTGATACAAGCAGTAAATGAAAGAGACGAGCCTAATACCGTCCATAATGCCAAGTAGGATGCTTTAGCAGGGATTATAGCTTTGCATCAAAGTGCAAGAATAGATAATCAAATATGTAGTGCAGTTTAAATCTTCAATGATTTGTTTTATGAAATTAAACACAGAGCTACACAATAGGCTATCTGTGCTCTACCCATCACAGATATCAAAACCCGGTTTCTAGCATTGTAACTAAGCAGACATTCGGATCTCCAATGATGACAAATGAAGAATGTAACTGACCTATGAGATCACAGTCTGCCCAATCACTACCTACCCAGGGTGAATTTAATTTTACAGCTTCTGGAGACATGGATAGCAACATCCTACAATGGGATATGAATTGCTAAAAATAAGGATGGAAAATTATAGCTAAACAAATACTGTAACACCACCTTAAACATGTATATATCAAAGTTTCTTTACTAAACCACAGAAAACTGAGAAATTAAGAAAGTATTAGCAGAGTAAGAATGTTTAATATGTTGTAACATATATATCAGGATTTTGTTGTTGTTAAGATAAAAATGAAAAACTTGACTGTTCTACTGTATGAAGTGGCCATTATTACCTAAAATGTTTGACAGGTTTAGAATGTGAACATCTGAAGTTCTGTTTTTGCACCCAACATTTTGACTATCTGTTGTTGTTTTTTTGCCTTTGTGTGTCTAACAATGTAATTGAAATACAAAACTAGTCATTCCCATCCACAAACAGTGATTCCAAAGAATGATGTGGAGACCATGCAAAAAGATACTGAATAAGCAGGGCTCCAATTCCCAGCAATGTTGCACATCAAGACTGAAACTGGAATGTAAACAGTCTTGTCAACAGATGGAACTTCAGGAGCTAACAAAGCCTTCAAGTATGAGAAAAACAAATGAGATGGAGCATGGACATATGTTTGTACCAAAATCAAAATAGTGTAATGCACAGCTAAATTATAACTATTTCAAATTTGCACAACTCAGGGTAAGTTGTGATATTCAGTCTCTACACTACACCTCCTTTTGATCCTTCCATTTAGAACATGATAATGAATTCAGAGGGTGTGTCAAGATTTTATATATATATGAGTCGGCTGGGATTCTTTTACAGTAGATGTCTGTGACTTGCTGGTGATAAATTCAAACAATAAATGGACAGTACTCAATCCACTTGTTTTAAAATAGTATATTCAAAACAAGTCAATCA
>NW_013667286.1:70030-72596 GCF_000517525.1 Limulus polyphemus | reverse complement strand
AAAAATTCTTTACACTATAGGATATCTAAATAATTCTCTTTTCTTGTCAAAATCTGCTAAGGCTGATTCAATTACTTTATAATCCAATTGACAAGACAAATTATTTTTCTCTACTCTTATCATAATAGTATCAGTAAATAATTCACTTATGTTTCCAAAATTATATCCAAAGCATTAAATAATTGTATCCTTTTCATCAAAGTCCACAAAGACAGGTTCAATTACTTTAGAACACCCTTTGACAAGACAGGCTATTCTCCTTATCTCTATCAAACTCACTTTAAAGTATCACCTGTTATGGCTAAACTACCAGTCACTCAGTCTAGATCTGTCTAATTATTTCTCACTTAACTTTTCTCTACTTTCTTCTCTTTTTTATTTGTACTCACTTGGTAACCTATATATAACTATGCGACACTAAAATGGAACAATAATCAGTTAAGATAACAAGAAAAACACTGATGATTCGAGTAACGTGATGTCAACAATATTAATAAAGCCTAATCAATGTAATTGCAAACACAAAGTATGACTCTTACAGAGTTACGTAGCGAAGTTTGTCACAACTAACACTTCTAAAACAATCAATCTTCAACACTCTTGTCATGAAAACAAAACAATCATTAAATATTATGTCACCAAATAAAACTAAATAATAACGCTTAAACTGTAAGTCACATATCCTACAGAGTGTGAACCATTACAGATAATACATAATGGCTCAACATTACAGTCAATACTCTTACCATTACAGATAGAATATTGACAGGATTCATGAAAAATCTAAATGGTTTGGAAGTATATAGCTGCATAGGATATTTTAACTTGGAAAGAATTTTCTCCTCTTGAGGAACTTAAGGCATTATGGGGTAACTTTGATGAAAGTAAAAGAAACTCTCTGTCTTTAGGCTCACATGTTTTGGCTAGTATAGTTTGCAAGCCCCTCTGGGCAAAGAAAGATAATATTTTCCACATAGATGTGTCAGGTATGGAATGGAAGATAGAGAATGAAGGCACTTGTGGTTGTTAAAATAAGGTGATGAAAAAACATGAGTATAGTCTTTGGTTTGGGGCATCTTCAAAGTCTTGCTCAAGATTTTGAAGGTTAAAACATCCATGAGGTTATAGTGAAATGCACAGTCCACTGACCTCACAAACAAAAAGAGTTCTACAAAGGTTCATATATCTATGTCAATGTTTTGAAGAAACACTATGCCCAATCACATGACACCAGATACAAAAGAAGTCAAATGGATGTGCCCAATTGATTAGCCATTATTGAGCAGTCAACTGACTCAATGGGGGAGGCCAGATTCAAATTTCTACAGAAATTACACTTAATCCTGGTGTCAATCAAATTAAATGATCCTTCCCTTCTTCAGATAACACAGATAAATGTTCATATTTCAGAAGAGGTAAGCTGCACAAGCTTATCCTTCCCTACGAGGTTTATTCACCATAAACACTATTGCACATGAAATTAAAGTTGTATACAAAGATCATAAGATAAAAAAGAAAACTTCTAAACAGAGAGATAACGGATAGATATATATCCATGAACAAAGTTGAGTCCTCACCAAACACTGAAACTACAAGAAATTGAGTGAAAAGTACTGTTTTCAATGAGGATGTAGTACATGAGATGGAAAACTAGCAACAAAGACCAAAAGTTAACCTTACCTAAATGGAAATCTCAAATTATTATAAAAGTCTGAGAATAAAGCACTATTTAAATGCAACAGTACTTGTTTGTTAAAAAAAAGGAATACGAGCATCATTATAACAACAAAAATCAGATTATATCGCTGATATACAACTCTTCCAGGCCCATGTTTATTTTGAAGACAGCCAAAGGAAACCACCAATGCCAGACTTAAAAAAATTAATGCTATAATGGGAGAAATACACCACCCCTTCCACTATTTTGAGACATAAAAGCCAAACCATTCAATCCATACATAGAGAAAAACCCAGGAGGGATATGATTCTGAATGGAACTGAAATAAAAAAGTGAAAGTGGTCAGTTAAAATTTTCCAATTTGTAAATTATCAGAAAGTTTGAAAAAAATTATACTTCGCCAAATTAATATTACTGTAACAATATTTTTTGTCGAAAGAAGTCTGTATAAAATACTGAACTGTTGTTTCATTATGAATATTCAATAATTACTTACATTAAGGTCTCTGAAAGGATGAATGAGGATTCCAAAGGGTAATCGAGATTTTTGAAGCAGTGAATGAGTCTCTGGAATTTTTGTTAGAGTACATCTGAAAATGCTGTTAAAAGAATATAAACTATTTTAGAAACAAACTTTGATATTAATTATAAAATTTTCAAGAAAACAAACAGTCATCTGAATTGTGTAAAAAAACAAATGTGAAGATTGCAAGTAACTCTGTCAAAGTAATACTCTTAGCTAAAAACAAAATAAATGCAATGATAAAACATCAAAACTCCAAATTATTCATACCAATGAAAAGGTCTTTGTGACAGATTTATTATTATTATTTTAATATCAATTGTTTAGTTTAAATTAAATTAAATTATTTAATAAATAGTACATAA
>NW_013667286.1:67162-69560 GCF_000517525.1 Limulus polyphemus | reverse complement strand
AATATATTTGTAATAAAAATAAAACTTTGTATATCAATCTTGTTGGCAAATATCATAAATTGGAGATATGTCAGCATTTATTTAACTACTAAATCTAAATTACAATTTTAATTCAGTTTTAAGTTATTAGAAATTGTAATACATAACAGTCTTCCACTATTCTTCTTGATTATGCAAATGTCTTATATAACTACCAATTTATTAAGTTTCCATAAAAATCTCAAGATTACAAAAATTTCTACAGTTTCAAATAATTATATTTAGCTTGGTATTTATTAGAAATAAAGGTATAAAATTTTATCTCTGAGGAAAGCAATGGTTATGTTTAGTAATATCTATTTTTGTTGGACATTGTGCTTCTGAACTACATAAATAATTTTGTTACATCAAAATATGATGTACAACTATGGAATGAAATTTGTTTTTATTCCATCATTGACCTTAGTTTATATTCTGAATTTTAGGTTGGCTACTGTAATACCCTATACACCGATTTACCAGTACTGGTAAAATTAGTCTTTAAAAAACAAATGATAATGTAAAGATAGTAATTCATAAATATATATTTACTAAATTGCATTAATTCCTAAAACAACCTATATTCTTTCCACTTCACATTAATAATCACAAGGTTATCTTTGTACCAGTAGAACATCCTATACTTTTTGAGCACTTACTCTGGATTACAAGCTGGTCTGTCATGGGGTATCACTACTCTTGGTGGTTTGAGAGGCACAGAGGGAAGTATATTTCTATCTTGGAGCAAATTGATGTTTTCATTTCCCTGAAAACATCAAGAACAAATGATGTAAAATTTTATTCTTGTTATTACACCTCTTTCAGCAAGATGGAATACGCTCAACTCTTTCAACCTGAACTCGGTCTCTGGGACCTACCTCGTAACCATTTTGTGCTTGTTATAGTTTTCATGCTATAGCTTTTAAATTAGTAAACGAATGTTAACAAAATTTGGTAGTTTATCAGCAAACATAACAATGCTCACATACGTAAAATATCTAATTTTGTTATTAAGTCTTAAGGTTTGTAATGTAATGTTTTTCTCATGCTTTTTTTTTCTTTTCACATCTTGCCTATCTATCATGCAAAGTAATTTTCATTTTAACATTAAAAATACTTTTGTGCATCAGAAAAATTTGAAATTTCACATGTAAAATCATCATAATGTCCAGATAGTTATCAAACATTAATTAAGAAAAAACTTTATATTTTATCTGTTATTTTCAGTAATTAATCGCTGTACGGGTTCAGTAAATTTGACCGATCTCGCAACCACATAAAAAATTAAGAAATAAATATAAATTATGCCTCTTTCATTCTAGAATGAACACAAATTATAACATGAAAACATAAGTGTGTAGATGAAATAGATTAAATCTCAACATTATACATTTATATATATTTATTATTTTTATTACATTGACCTTTCACCCGTGCCTGCTAACGATACAAAAGTTACAGTGCACTCATGTTACCGTATCAAATAACATAAAGCTGACCTTTGGTCTGTACAAAGTAACTTGTCTTGGTTGTGTTTTAGTCAACTAGTATTTTGAAAAATAGTGTCAAATTACAGTTATTATAGACAAGTATATAGATTATTGCTATTTTGAAATAAGTTCTTGAAGTTATTTTTTCTAAAATATAAAACAGTAAATAAAGAAGTAAAGCAAACAATTACATCTTCTAGTTACAACCTTTGTACTCAGTTGCTGCTTGCTGCAAGTTGCTATGCCTTTAAAAATTTTGCACATGTAGGATATTAAACAAAATATTTTTTATACTTTTTACATTTATTTTTATATATTTTTATACTTTTGAATAACTAAAAAAATCATAAATTACTATGTTAATACCATAGAATTCTACTATAATTTATCAAACTTATTAACTTAGCTGTATTTGGGTCTAAAAAAAAATATAAAATTTTGAGCAGACTAAAGACACAGATTACCTCATTGAAATCTTGGTTTAAAAGAAATAAATGAAGCTAGGTACGTTAGAAAGGCTGAGAAAATCACTAGGGGGACATTCCAAGCTTTCAATTGGTTATTCATGTTATATATAGAAGTAAGTCTATATAAGGTAGAGATTCCAAAAATGGAAGGAAGTGAGCAGGGTGCCACTGTGTTTGATTTATTACATGAGCAATATCTTAGCAAACAGAAAAGAGAAAACCTTATTTTATATTCTAGCTTGTCAACATCTGTAAGTTGAATTTCTAATTCATATGAAACTATAGACGTAGTATTTTGACTACACATCTAATTTGAACCAGTGCTGCTTTCAACATATCACGTGAAACACAATATTTAATATTTAATTTTAATATTTCCTTTAAATCAACAAATTGAGTAATATATAGTTGTATTTGAATTAT
>NW_013667286.1:64455-66566 GCF_000517525.1 Limulus polyphemus | reverse complement strand
AGTACCATATACAATTAAAAAACATCAGCTGCATTTAAGTTCAAAAATATTCAAAGGTTCATGTAATTTATTTTAAAATGAAATTAATTGTAGTTAGCTTTTTGTTTTTCACTACATTTTCGAATTTTCAAAATATATGATAAGTATTTATACAATAAGGATGTCATGGTATACCAGTTTCACAGTGTACGCTGTAACTGCGTTTGCATCATGAAATTTCTTATCGAGGTTAATTTCAGTTTACTGTGCTGCATGAATACATTTTTTCCTCCATTACCGAGTTGTCTGTAATGATATAAATTAATCAAGATACCTACAAGGCATTCAATCAGTGATTCTACTTGCTTTCAAAGTAATATTGTAGATGTATTTATATAATGTGTAGTATTTAAGCTAGTACTTGCTTTTTGGCAAAATCTGAAAGAATATTTCAAATAACCGAAGTAAAATATATTAGTTTCACACTTTCCTCATACAGATTCAATCACTGTCAGGAAAACCCATCCTGAAATTAGAGCATGCTACTCAGTTAAGTACATGCAGAGGTATTCTTAACTACAAATGTCTCTAGTACCATATGCGATAGTCTTTTGGACGTGTTTAACTGAAGGTGAAAAAATATCAATATTGACAATGAAGTAAAAGAAAATTATTTACTCTAAATTTAAAGGCTTTAAAACAACAACTGAAAACCTAAAATTATTTTATTATAAAGAGCCATATATCTAAGGTAAAATTAGCAAAGTCGATCATAAATGATTTACTTTCACCTTCATGTATGTGCCTTATAATTGAGTGCTTATTAATGAGGCAAAGTCTTGATTAAAATCAATATTTTCTATGAGCATGTATGCAGTTTCTATGTGCCTATACTAAATGTTACTTCATAACCAGTCTCAATACATTTGATTAGTACCAATATTCACAGGTGCTCATTCACTGCTTAAAATGAAAGTGAAAACTGGTTTAAAGATATGGATAGGTTTAACTAATGTATCTAATTAATGTTATGTATAATTTTAAAATATAAAATTCATAATAACTTTCATTTTTGATGGCTAAGAAAAAGAGCTTCAGTAATACATGTCAGTAGGTTGATGTTAAATATTGAATGTTTAAATGTACCATAACCAGAATTATTAGACAAAGCGTTGAATAGCAGGCTAAAAAATGGGGAAAAGAAAGAAAAGTAATTAACGCCTACAAAATTTTCTTTTCCATAGTAAGTGTGCCAAATCAGACAACTGCCTCCACTGTTATTATCTTTAAGTAAAATAAATTATGTTTTTCTAAAGGAAAAAAAAAAAATCTGTTTTACCAGTTCATTTTTACCACCTTAATCCTATGCGCATAGGTGGGGGGACCAAGTGTGCATTTCATAGTCTTTTACAGAGTGCCATTAAACATGGTATTGTACATTTGATGTTACAGTTATCAAAATATTCATACGACCTTACACTGCTGATTTAGCAACGTTTTGTGGTAAATATCAGATACACTACATAGGGATACTGAAAAAAAAACTACAGGCATGCATTTTGGAAGTTTGAGTTGTGCAAATGCAATGTACAAGTTGTACAATGGAAAAAATTATAGATATTCTTCAAATGAACATCACCTTCCACTCTGATTTCTGTGTTCTGTTTGTTTCTTAGAGCAGTGTGTTAGTCTATTTAACCAAAGTCTCAGTCAGATTGACATCAACAAATATTTTATAATACATCTGATTTTTTTTCTGTGTGTACAACAGACTTGTACTTTTTACTAAAAGACAGACACATTTCATGAAGACAAGCAGAGTAATTTCAGAATTATAGTCAACATTACTTCTCCCCTACGGTCATGATCGATTGGACAGAGCCTGTGTACACTGGGTTAATAAACACTGAATATAAAGCAAAGATGCCAGACTGTCTATTGTTTTGATGTGATAAGTATGTGTGAAGAATTGACTGAACTAATTTTAATGAAACTTAATAGAAGATCTCAGGCTAATACATGTGTTTGTGTGTGTGTGTGTGTGTGTGTGTGTGTGTGTGTGTGTGTGTGTGTGTGTGTGTGTAGTATTATTAGTAACTACTTACTTACTATATAGTTCGTTACGTTAACGT
>NW_013667286.1:47400-64434 GCF_000517525.1 Limulus polyphemus | reverse complement strand
GGTGCCGTTCGGTACGAGTCTCAAGTAAAGTACGATATACTATAATAGTATAACTTACGTTATAATAGTAAGTGTATACGACGTATACGTACATATTGTTGTTGTGTGTGTGTGTGTGTGTGTGTGTGTGTGTGTGTGTGTGTGTGTGTGTGTGTGTGTATATTGTAATTACATTCATTCAATGCTTTGAAACTTGCAAGTCTATTTAATCAAAGCAGTGTGCACCATAAGCTGCATTTCACATTGGTATTTCTAGCTCAGGCAGGACTCCGGGCAGTGTTGTTCTTTATATATCAAAATGTTATGAAACCAAAAAAGCGATACAACTTCGTATAAATATGTGCTCAGACATCTTATGTGAATTCCCAATAAATAAACTGAATTTGAGAAATTGTCATATTTGTAAGTCTTCATTACACCACACTTAACAATTTATTAATCAACCCTACATTACCTCAACCTACAATGCATTACTACAACATGTATAATTAACATAGGTCCAAGACAAATAAACATGACGACAGATCACCAGTTCTCCCTAAAGACAAAAATAATTTTTAAGCAAGGTCTACCTATGAAACTCCAAACCACAAACACTTCTTTGCTATGTTAACATCACATTGTACCCAAATATACACATTTCATAAACTTTGCTTAATTTTCTTCCTTTAAGTGTCAGTAAAGTATCATTTACCACATGAAAAACAGGAGCAAGAAACACCTTTTTACATCATTCATTCTTTCATTATATCTGTACATGCAATGTTACCAGTTACAAACATGTTATTTCCAGTTTAAAAAAATTCCTTACTTTCACTTTAGGAATCATTTGACTTCACTTCAAGTTGCATTTCTTTGACTACAACATGAGAATGTTTTGTTTTTTTAAATACCTATTTTCAAACTTAATTTTATTACTACTTTCTTTAACTTATATTTGCTTAACAAAATACCACTATTTCATAATATGGATAACTACAGTGTTTCATATTTTCTCAAACAGTTATCATACCAACAAAATTTTATATCATGACAACACTATTGTAAAAGATGTGACATTGACTTAGTCTTGCTTAATTTCAACAATAAAATATTTTTTAAATGTGTCCAAATTTGTTATTTTATTGTTTTTCCTTTTTAAAAAATATGATCCTTTCTACACTCAATATGAAAAAAATCTTTATACATACCCACATTCGAGAAAAACTACCATGAATGCTCATCCCAGTCATTTGAGCATGAAGATTGGGATCATAACCACCTACAACTCCCCCAACAGGCCCTTCAGGAAGCTTAGGTGAGAAATACTGTTGAGTTGGATCAGCATTATTTGCCTGAGGTGGAGGTTGTCTCATTAACTGACTAGATGGCTGTGAAATTTGATTATATCTAATCTGGAAAAGAAGAAAACCTTTCATATTATTTAAAGTTTACATCAAAATTTAATTAAGCTACTTATTATCAAGGTAAATGAATAAACTAGGCATCATAATGTAGCTAATACATCAAATATTAATATTATACAAGTTTTACATTCTTAATGTTATAAGGAAATGTTTCAAAAATCCTCAATCTCTCTGGTACGAAAATTGTAACATTTGCTGTCTAGGTCTTCTCTCTTCTTTAATATTTATTTACCATCCCTCTGAGAAGTATGAAATTTAATGAAAGTTATTTATTATAATATAGATATTACTCAGGCAAAGAATACTTTTTATAGCCTTCAATCCTATTTGTTTAGAGCCACAAACTAGAAAATAAACCACTTGCCACACCTACCTGTCACATCCTCTCTATCACAAATTGCTAAAAGTTCTCTCTGACATTTTATACTACATCATTTATAACCAATTAAAAACCAAAGTTTTAATCTATCAAATGATGTATTTTATTATGTTGTTTTCTATACAGGACAGTCTATTTCATCGTTCAGTTTCAAATATTTCTCATAGGTATTACGTCGACAAGCTAATCTGAATTTTTGAAGGTTCTTATCACACAGTTAGAAAGTTATAATATTTATACAACATTGTTTTTGTGTGTTATTATTATTCTATGTTCTTAGGTGAATTATTCAATGAAATGTTGTCCAGTGTAGTAGAACCAATAATACAGAAAAGTAAACTTAAGACTAAATACTCAAGTATTTTATTTCTTATTTTCCATGAGTATTCTTTATTTATTATTATAAAAATAACTAAATTGTAAAAACTAGAAACTTACTAGGTTAGATAAGTTTGGACTAGGTACAAAGATGATAAAAATAATAAAAGTTCTTCACAAGATACACTTGCAAGCAGCTCATGCCTTACATGATAGAATACAATAGCGTGAACTGCATTTTTGCTGAATGAGTTACAACTCTTTGGTGAGATTAAAAGTTAGACATGATTCAAATGTTAATAAAACACTAAAATTAAGCATAAATAGATTTATACTGTTATGAGCTTTAAGCTATTTAGGATAAACAATCGTGGTTTCCTGTAATAATTTACAGTTATTCTATAAAGAAAAAAAGAGTAATTTAGTTTTGGTGGTTAAGAGGTCAGTCAAATCAATCCACTCTGTTTAGAGTTATGGCAGAGAAAACAACAGATAAAATATAAACTTTTCTAAACAAAGTCTATTAGTTATTTAGGAGGTATTAGAGATTATGCATAAGATATTTTGAAAATTCTCATATGATGAAAAGTATTTTTAATCTTGACATGAAAAATACTTTGCAATGTGATCAGTCAACACTGATATATTTAAAGACAAATGTTTAGAAAAATACTTAAATAAAATTCAGATTTTTTTCTACAAAAAACTTATAATATTTACTAAAAGCTTGCCAAATTTTGTGAAGCTACATTAAGTACTTTCAGTTATGTATACTTTCATGATTAGATGGTGGTTATAAGGTTATGTAAGATACACAAACCCATTGTGAAAGGGTTAATAAAGCATTAAAAAAAAAAACTTACTTGTTGTGGATATTTAGTTCTAACTTGAGCCTGTCTTACATTAACAGATGGAGGCTTGAAACCAAAAGGGGAAGAATATGGCTGTGGTGGTTGAGAAACAAGTAGATTAGTAGATACAGGTGGAATAGTCTGTGGTGGTTGTGAGTAAGGACCTGAAATCGTGGGTGGACCATTTTGTCTAGGTTCTCCTGTACCCCGATCTAAAGCCTGTAGATTTGTGGCTGAAGCAGCTGGACCTGTTAAATGTAAAGAAAACAAAATCACATTAAATACGAACAAAGCAATGATTTAATATAACTTTATTACCAAACAGACAAGTTATTCAGAAATTATTTTGCATATAAAACAGTAAAGTAGCATAATATACAAATAATGTTGAATAACATTAAATATATTTTTAAAAATTCCATCTTTAATCATCTGGAAGTGTTAAAAAACATTTTAAGTCAAATAAGATGTTTCACCACATCAAGTAAGCCTATATGATATATTTTAACCAGGAATAACATTTTACTTGCTTCTTTATCATACATTTAGTCTACACTAGTAAATAACACTATTTTTATTTTGGAGTAAGCTGTAGCATAGAATGAAAAGGCAAATGTTAAACATGTATATGTATTATACATGATAATTTTAAATATTCCTTAATAGATTCACAACTAAATAATTAAGTTTATATACTATAATGGTTTATACACATTTTCTGATTTCAAATTCAAACAAACTTTCTCTCAAAACAAATAATCATCTCTCAAATCCACCAACAAACAGACAAATTTCACAATTCTACCGATGGAGAGTTATTGACAAAAAGCCACTGCAAAACATGCAGTAAAACTAATAAATGGACCTACTTGGTCTGCTAGAGGGAAACTGCCCTTCCATGTAGTCAATACGCTGCATAGGTATGGGGGAAGGGTTCTGTGAGGAACGAGCCGAAGTAGGTTCTACAAGAAAGGGGGGATCATGCAGTTACGAGCAAATTAATATATTATTTGCATTAATTAAATCATTCAAGCAACTCATTAAAAATACAGGTTAGCTGACACAGCAAATAATGTAACATCTAATATTATCAAAAAAAAAATCAATTTCAAAATTATTAATTTCAAAATCAAAAAATATTTGCGTTATCTCTTTCAACTCCAATGTTTATTAAAATATATCACTCAAACCTTTAAAATACTAAATTAGTACAAAAAGCTTAAATTTTGGTTTCTAATTTCATTAAGCAATTTACAAGGCTGCTCCAGCTGAAACTCATGTGCATGCTTTTATGAAGGTTGAAACTAAAACAAAATATATATATATATATATAATAATATAATAAAAATGAAAATAAAAACACATTTCAGAATCTATAGTTACTTCTTTTTATAGTACTCTGAAAACCAGTTACATCACAAAAACACTTCTCAAAACCTAAAAGTAATGTCAAAAATAACTAAGTATTGCCATTAAGATTCTTTGTTGTTTAGCACAAAACTACAAAAGGAGACAACTCATAATTTGAAGGTCTCAGGTTCAAAAACTGCTTGTACTTTGTTTTTGAAAACTTACTAAACTATCTGCCACTGTCCCTAATTTTGAACTGCTAACTAGAGGGAAGTCAAATGCTTGGCAGCACCGACTCTCTGGCTACTTAAATGTTAAATAAAGTGTAAATTTTCCATTTTTTAAATTTGTTTTATGTTTCTAATTTTTTTAATATTGTATAAACAGGTATAGCTATCATACTCATCCCTTTTTGTTTCAGAAATTAAATATGTTCTTTAATGTTGTATAAGCAAATGCGGATTATGTTGTTTTTTTTGTTGTTTTTTCTTGGGGGGGAGCTATACCTCCCACCAATTTTTCAGTAATTAATAACTATTCTATAATGTTGTATGAACAGGTGCAGATTTAGAGGAGGGTCAAAGCCCACCATTTATTTTTCAGGAATGAATAACTATTACTCAATGTACAAGTAGATGCAGAAGTTAATAAAAAAAAAACAGCCAAATATCTTTGCACTACCATATAGTATCAAAAAGAAATATCAGACATCAATGTTTTTGATCTATTAACTATTGTAGAAGCATTTTTATGTTTTCTGATGTCAACATTACCAGAGTCTACAACAACATGGTTATAGCCTCAGTCAATAACTCATTATTGCTAAGCAATTACAAAGGAATACCAATTAAAAATTGCCAAAGTCAATTTTTGTACTTTGGATTTTTTTCACACACTGTGACAGAGTATCAAGTTTAGATATTTTCTTTTCTTTCATTAAACATTAATATTTCTTTGGACAGCTGCAGTTCTTATACTTAGTGCAGAACTAATTTTTCATTGCATGGAATGAAGAATCTCTGTGAGAAAAATGTTTTTTTTTGTATCGATGATAAGTAAAATATTCTCAAACAATGATTGTATAAGTGAGAAAATTGAAAATGGGTTGAAAAGCAGCATCTTGTTTCTATAAATGCTAAAAGATTAATTTTCTAGATATGATTATAACTATTAAATTTGAATTATAAAGTTTGAAAAGTTTGTTTTTATTCTCATATAAATGACATTACTATAAATAAAAATATAAGCTTTGAAATTACTGGATTATAACTAGGGGTGCGTATCTCATCATAGCAGTTGATACGACACATATCTAGATACAGAACTTTTACCAAGGGTTTGTTACAAAGTCTGACAGTCTCGTAAGTCATTATCTATATTACTAACATTGCCTTATTAGGTACTTCACTTTACAGTGCTTTTTCATATTCTCAGGTTTTATCAACTAAATGGCAACTGGCAAGAGAAATAAAATAGAAAAAAATAGTATCTGTATCTATTTTGTTATTGTTAATTTGTTATGTTACTTTGCATATAATGTCTTTGATAAAAGATACGAAGACAGAATGTAGTACTTAATACTCATCTTCCTTTACTGAATCATTAATTTTTAGCAAAAATACTTTATTAAAAATTCTGATTTTTCTGTACAAAAGACTTATAATGTTTAATGAAAGCTTGCCAAATTTCATGAAAATACATAAATAGTGTCGTATTGGACGATGTACGACATAATAGTATTAAGGCTTCATGATATGATACTCGTATCGTATCATACCACTTTTACTTCTAACCCAACTGAACTACTCATAATAACTTTTGGAGGCTTTATAATTAATTTTGTTACTAAAGTTACAAGTAGTGTATACTTATGAAAGTAAAGTAAACAATGAAAATGAAATAAATTTATCAGCAGTGCTGGGTCTGTCCCTGCTTTGAGTAGCAGTTACTCAATGTATGGATCTCTAACAATGTTTCTCATAATATGAAACATGTATGAATAATATGTTTGGAAAATGTCTAACATCAGTACTCCATCTAGCAAGCTTTGACATTTATTTGACCTTTTCTATTAACATTAGTATTGTTTATCAAATCTTATGTATTTATTTTTGAACATGTTTTGAAAAATAATCTTAATTCCTACAATGAAATAAGAATTTAACTAACTGAAATGTGATGAAGACCTACAGCTGAAACCAGTCGTTTTTAAAAATATATTATTGGTGATGTTTTATGGTAATCTTAGCTAATAATCTATATTTTAATAGTATATAAGTTAAGTTCTTATTTCTACAAAGCAATATTTAAAAAAAATTCCTGAATTTCCACTAGTGTGACCCATGTGACATTTTCTCTTAGCATGTCCTCATCCCTATTTTATCCATCACCCCTCGAAAAAGTAAGAAATTAAATGATTAAATGTAAAATATCCTCTATAAAATTGTTATTGCTCAAACAAACTATAATTTTTATAGCCTTCAGTTTTGATTGGTTACAAAGCTATCAAATAGAAAATCAGTCCTCTCTTGCCAAACCCACCTATCACATCATCTCTTTCACAATTCGTTGATAGTTCTCTCTTATGTTTTATTATATATTACCTATAACCAATAGAAAGTCAAGATTTTCATCCATCAAATGACGTATTGTATAAGGTTGTATTCTGAACAGAATATCATCAATTTCACTCACAGTACAAGATTCGTTCCCCAGGGAAAGCTAACAACTAGCTTTAATGAATTTGTAATGGCTCCTGTCGCATAGTTAGAAAGCCAGGAAAGTTTTGAGAGGTAAGGAATTTGTCTACTTTTTTGCATGTTATTAGTCTATATTCTTTGGTGCATTATTTAATTAAATAAAAATTAAGTGCATTACTATCTATATTATATAAAATTAGGGTTAACTCTTGTCGCAAACCTGAGAGCAAGAAAAAAGAAAATTGGATAAGGACTTTATTTCTTGTTTTTCATATTTATTCTTTATTTATTATTATAAAAGTAACTAAAATTTAAAAATATGTATTTTTTTAAGTTATTTGAGACTAGATTAGGTAAAAGTGATAATAATAATATAATCAAAATGGTTCAAGAGGCATACACAGGAGCAACTCATGGGTAATGTAAATCGATATCATAACATGAGCCCCACATTCCCCGAGTTATTTACAACTTATAATGGTGCGGATAGTAGTTAGACACGGTTCAAAGTGCAATAAAACAATATAATTTAACTATAAACAGAAGTATACTGTTATGAACTTAGAGATACTTAGGATAAACGAATGTAGTTTCATGTTACAATTGAAATCATTCTAGAAAGAAAAAAAAAAGGGTAATTTAGGTTTATTTTGATTTTTTTTGGTGGTTACGAATGCATTAGAAAGTTTTAGGGATCACAAAAAGGAAATCTGAGATTTTTGAGATGAGGAAAAGTATTTTTAATTTTAACATGAAAATTACTTTTCACGCGGACTATTCAAAACAAATACTCAATATATTCATTGAAAAATCTTTATTTTATTAAAAATAATTTACTAAAAAATATGATTTTTGTGAAGATATACACACTATAATGAAAGTTAGAAGTATTAAATCTATAGACTTTAATCGATTACACAGAGGTTATATGGAGAGTCAAATTGATCGAGCCCATGTTAAGAGAGTTACTGTTTCATATATTTTTGCCAAAGGCCACATCATCGCATTTGTTGATAAACATTCAAAATTTTATTAAACTACTATTTTTATAAATCTGGTATCAAACTGCAGATTATAATTCATCTATTAGCATTATACATTAGTTAATTTCTTAATTTAAAAGGAGATATTGAAAAAAACACCTAAATATCAATTTGTGTGTGTCACGTGATATGTTGAATGCAGCATTGGTTCAAATCAGATGTCTACGATGTCCAAATACAAAATATAGTTTCTTATGAATTAGATACTCAAATTACCGATACTGACAAGCTAGAATCTAAAATAAGAACCTACTATTTTTTCTATTTTCTGAGATATTAATATATTTATTGAATCAACTAAGGTATCACCGCCCACCTCTTCAATTTTTGAAAATACTTGGTCACGTACACCTACTTCGCCCAATCGAAATCTCAGAATGTCCCCTAGTGGTTTTCTCAGCCTCTGCAAAGTATTTGCATGGTAAATTCTTTCTTTCTATGCTAGATTCCAAGCAGTAAGGTAAGAACAAGCTTGAATTTTCATATTTTTTTTAGACCCATATACATCTTGGTTACTAAGCTTGATAAATTATAGTGGAATTCTGTGGTATTGATATAGTAATTAAGGATTTTTGGTTATTTCAAAATGTATATATAAAACTTAAGAAAAATTATTTTGTTTCACATCCTCCAGGACCAAAATTTGACAAGGCTTATCAAATTACGGCAAGTGGCAAACGAGTACATAGTTCATATGTAGCTAATATAATTGTTTCCTATACTTCTTTATGTTTTAAGAAAAATAAGTTTAAAAACCTATTTGTAAATAGTAATAATGTATATACATATATAATGTATTATAACTGAAATGTGACTGTATTTTACAAAATACTAGTCCACTAAAACACAGCCAAGACAGGTCGCTTCATAATGGCCAGTTTTATGTTCTTGGATATGGTAACGTAAGTGCATGTGCTCCGCCTCGTTGCAACTTCTGTAATGTTAGCCAGGTATGGTTGAAAGGTCAATATAATACAAATAATAATTATATATAAATGTATAATGTTACGAGATTTAAGCTATTTAGATTAAGCATTTGTGTTGTAATCTGTAGTCATTCTAAAATGAAAAAAACATAACTTATATTTATTTCCTTTTTTTTTTTTTATGGTGGTTATGAGGCCAGTCAAAATTGACCAAATCCATAGAGATACGATAGTGAAATCTAAAAATTTTCTGATGCATAAAAGTACTTTTAATCTTAAAATCAAAATTAATTTGCATGTTGGATAGTCAACATTCAAAAAGAAAAAAGGCATGAGAAAAACATTGCTTAAAAAATCTTAAAACGTGATAGGAAAAAAAAATTATATTTTGCATACGAAAGTGCTCGAGTTATAGGGTTTTTCTCATTTTGTATCAAAACTTATTGAACCTACGTGTTTTTCTGACATATGAAAGCACAAAATGGTTTCAAGGTCGGTCCTTTGGACCGAGCCCATGCTGAGAAAGTTAAGGCAATTTTAAATGTCAATTCTAATTGCATAAAAACAATTTTAACTCAAAAATATTTCTGAATCAATACTTTGTAAGTCATGAAGGTAAAGTTAATATTTTCATTTCTAAACAGCTTCAAAAAGTTTTGCCTGGAAACAAAACAACCCAACTTGAAGTTGTTGATTCTTTGTAGAATTTTTCTGCACATCTCAAAGAATAACATTTCTGCTAAAAACCTATCATCCCTTGAGAATATATTACCCATTTTGTGATTTTAACATTTGCCTTAGTTTTAAAGGCCTTGTGTGCCATCTTATTATGGCTCCACACCAATGGTTTGATCATTTAATAATGAAACAGCTCTGAAAACAGCTATAAAGTTTAAATGATTGGATACCTTCACAAAGCAGAAGATTACATATAAACATATTGGGTGTCCAAAAAGTCTGGAACCATACATGATTTACAGCTTTTTTTATTTCAGATATTGGATAATTATGACATTGTCAAAACATGAGAAAGTTGAGTTAATCCTGCTATTAAACCAAACTTGTTTAGAATTATAAGGATAGCATATGGAACAAATTCTGTAAAATTCACTGAAGTGCCTGTGGTTCCAGACTTTTCAGTTTTTTTGTTGTTTTTTTTAAATAGATTCTGTGAATATTCCTTTTTGCAAATTGTGAAAGCATTTGCGTGTTAAATTATGTCTGTATGAGAGCTACAGAGGCATTATGTATTAAATGAGATGATTGTGGTATTGTGTTCTTACCTGAGGGTCCAGGTGTTCCTCCTGGACTAGTGGTATGTGTCCAGTTCTGGACAGGGAAAGGAGCTGGTAGTAAAGGGCCAGTACTGCTTGGAATTTCTAAAATCAAAAACAAACAAAAAATTGCCACATTTACAAAAAATTACAATCACGTGATTTTGTCAATTACACTTGATCATTTCAAAGGTTAAATCAATTTTATTACCTGTCAGCAATTGAATCTTTAATTTCTATGGCAGATGGTGGAGATTTTGTGATCATGTTACCATTATTTACTATTACAACATGAAAATTAGCAAGTAGATAGATGGCTATTCAACCCATCGAGACCACCCATTCAGCCATGAAAGCCACAAGGATCAAAACTTAAGCAACCAATAGGCCTATTATTTCTGATAAAATGTTAACTGAAGATGTTTTTAACTCATTCCTCTTCATATGTTTATCGGAGATTTAAAATCAGAGGCATATAAAAACAACAGTTCAGCTCTACAAGTTAATGCAATAGAGCTGGACATTGATTTGTACCACATAAAATAATCAACTACTCGAAATTAGTTTTCCAATTATTACCATTTTTTGATATTCCAATTATAGAAGTCTTATGGGAATAACCAATTAAATGAATGTAACTGATTACTGCATCTGAAAATTAATTGACTGACAAATTCCATTGATCACCCAGCTCTACCAAGAGACCTACTATTCAATACCAGAACTCATCAGTTGGGCTGAAGATGAGATAAAACATTATCTTGAATGCTATATGTATAGTATCATATTTTAAAAGTTATGGTTTAAAAGTGCCTCTAATTTTGAATACACAATGGACAAATTAAGAGGAATGTGGGAAAATCACATCTGCAGTTGGTATGATTTTTTTTTTTATCACAAATTATACATCTATTGGTTTCTTATGCTTCACCAGCTTTCACTTTCAGTATTCACACCATAACTTTAAGCTTGATAGTTTTACCATATATATATATATATATATATATATATATATTATTCATTTTCTGTGTTCTGACCAATTAAGAATTTACCAAATTAGCAAAATATTCTCAAAAATATCAGCCTTTCCCAATATCTTGGTATCATCATTGAATTTTATTTACAAACCTATCCAAAACAGACCTCTGAGAGGCCTCACAAGTTGCATTTTCCAATTATAAAAATGCTCATTTATCACAACCATTTGCTTTATGCCAAAAAATAATAAATTAGACCATTCAAACTACTCCATAAGTCTAGTTTACAAGTTATTATTTTATGTGGCACCTTATCATATGATTTTTGAATGCCCCAATACACAACACAAATTAGAATACTGTCATTCAAAATTGCAGTAAACTCCCAAAAAATAAAAGCAAAGAAATTTCACAGATAATCAGACAGAAAACTTTAAAATAATGCTAAATATCATTTAATAAATACCGTTCATATTCTGGATTGCCTCTGAACCTCTTCTTAAAAATATATTTTACACTATAATTTCCAATAATCAAGAGTTTCCTGAACAGAATTAATTCTAGCTCCTTTAAGGTGAAAACTAATTACACTTTAGCATAAAATTCACTAATATAGAATTAAATATGCTTTATAAAAATTATCTCAAACATTATTAAAACACAAGATTGTTGTTAACAAAAATCACCAAGTAATTAATGGTAAGAACTATAAGTAATGTACTTTTACATAATATTTTTCATTGAAAACACCCATCATTTGACATACAATACAACAAATGGTGGAGAAAAATATGTAAAATTTTTAGCTTGAAAACAAAAAGAATTCAACACATAGCACCTGATAGAAAAGTTAAAGTCCCCTTAAATACTTCTTTATTGTAGTCTTAGAATGTAATCTTTTGGAAACATACTGCTCAAAATTAAATGATGTGGTTCTTGCAGCTTCAAACAGGTATATGAATTTGCTTTTTAAGAGACACCCACTTAACTTAGAAACAATATGACATTCTGAGACTGTTACTTGTGGGATAATAATTTATTTCTGTAGAATATTTAGTTTCTAACAGTGAGATGTGATCATGTACAACATTTAAGGTACAAAGTGATCATATCACACTCTTAGAAAGGAAACATTATACAGAAATAAATTTATTATCCCACGAATAGGTATATGAATTGCATTGTATAGTGATGAAAAAAAAATATTTCACTGTTACAACAAATAACAATTGTTATGATTAATAAACCTTGCTAAATTGGTCATATCAACAATAAATAACTAGTGCCTATATTTCAACCAATTAAATGGCTGATAAAGAGATATAAAGCATATGGTTCCAATTACTATCACATATCCCAACATTTGAAAAGTGAGTGCCATCTCATTAGAAAATTCAAAATTTCTTTAAAAATCAAATTTTGTTGTAAAGGATAAAATGAATCTAGTTAGGAAATTTTTGAATTAACTTCAAACATATTTTTACATTAAAAACACATACTTGGATGCTCTGGACAGACAAAATAACTGATGCATGTTTATATTTAAGAAATATATGAACTCAAATTTAAATTATCGTACCTTTTCTTCTAGAGTGAAGCCAAACACTTAAATTCACTAACCTGATAAAGGCACTGATAGGTTATGTACAGGATAACGAGGATGAGAACTCTGTCTTGGCAAGGAACTCCTTGAAAAACCACCATTAAGAGAATGCATTTGTCCTGGCCCTAACATTCTTCCTACATGATAATGTCCAGCTCCAGATACAGACTGTGAAGTCTGAGGAAATGGTGAGGATAATCTGGGTCCATTCTGCACAGGATAACTTGGTGAACTGTAGTTTCCTGTTTCACTCACTCTTGGTAACTGGTGATTGTTTTGTTGCTGTGGTGATGATGAGTATTGACCCTGATTAAGATTCAACTGACCAGGTAGTGGTGGATGTCCAGGTTTCATAGAATTCATGCTAGGTTGTGTTGGTGGACCAATGAGGTTATTTGTTTTATTCATTTCTTCACTGGACAAGGACTGTGGTTGCAAGTTTTCAGTAAGTGAGGGTGGAGCAGTACTAACATGTTCAGAAGGAACAGGTAGCCTTCCAGCAGAGCTCATGGGATAATGTCCTGGTGGTCCTGCAAACATGCTGCTTGAAAATATACGATAAAGTTGTTACTCCAACTAACTCTTAAACACATTCAACTAATGACCAAGTGATGATGAAGAAAAAAAAACCATAAAAAACATCCAAGTGGCATTTTTATCTGTTCTAAAAGTTTTAAAGGTAAAAATATTTATTTGGCAAGTTTCTTCACTAAACTATTATTTTTCCAACACATGTTTTACAAAGGGTTCTTCCCCATAAGATGATTGAGTGTTTGTTTACCAAACAAGTAATAGAAAATATAAGGACTGCAAGTAACTTGCTGGTCCATCTAGACCATTCTACCTATTAAATAGAGCTTAACAACTTAATCAATATAATCGATTACCAATAAGTAGCAAATACATCAATTAGTCTCATAAACTAATAAATTATTCAAAATTACAGTTAGTCAATGTCACAAAAATAATCAACTAATCAAAATTAGCTGACTTGATTATTACTGTTTTCAATTATTCCAACAATATCTAAAATTTAGAGATTTGTTGTCATCAATTAATATTGTTTAGGACACCTGCAACTTTTACAACATAAACTTGTTACACAATTAACCTTTTCTTTTTTGTAAGTTAAAATTCTCAGGAGGAAGACTTTTTTTTTTTTATTGTTAATGTCCAAGATAAGTGAAAATGCAAGTGGAATGGCTGTATAAATAACTTTTTAAACACATTTTGAAAACATGCATCCTTTTCACCAATGCTGTAGTTTTAGTTTCTAATTATAATCATAAATAATTATAACAATTAAATTTTAATTAAAAAGTTTGCAATTTTTTTATTTTCATTTCAATCACATTACTAGAAATAAAGATATAAGACATGAAATTGCTGGATTATAACTTGATCAAGTCAGTTATTTACATAATATATTAACTAAATGCAAAATTTAAAAACTTATTTAACATTTCACCAGGTTAAATGCTGTAAACATAGCTACCATACTCTGTATATCTGATGATAAATACATTTTTAAGAATATATATTACCATTATTTTAGCATTGACTTATTTAGGTTACTTTAGAACTACAGATCAAATGCTAATTGATCCAGAATACTATATTATTATAGTGGAAGTTCTTCCTTCATGGAAAAAAAGCTGAAAATTTGGTTAAACAGCTAACTTTTGAAAAGTCAACTCATATCATACCATCATTACAAAAATTAAACATTAGTGCAGCTTTTGTGGAGAAGTTAAACATTATTTGTTAACACAATAATATTATCTGAATAGACTTTCTAGTTTCATACTTATTCCATATTGGATTTAAAACTTTTTAGATAAAGTTATAAGCACTAAAAGTTTTATTTTACATAATAAATTGATGTTTATCTCATTTTTACATTATTTGATTTTAAATTGAAGTTACTTGACAAATATAAAACAATACTAGATTTTTATTTTGACTAAGTACTCATGTGCCTAATAAGTAAAATTAGTTATGATTATTCATTTCCCATGATTTGTTACAAAGCATACGAGTAATTGTACACTTAAACTGTTAAAGCACGAACCAGTGTTCAAAATAACTTGTTTCAAGTTGTCCAAGACAACCAAAATTATCACCGGACAGCTCAAATGCACTATGTTGTCTGTAGTACAACAGGAACATGGCAGTCTAGGTTGTATGTCCATGGGACAGACTTTTTACCAACATGAATGTTTGTTATAACATCTGCAAACCTGTCACAATTTATGACTAATAATGGGTTGCCACTCGAAAGATTTTTACAACACCACGTTTGTTTCCACCATTTAAATTTTGCATGTTTTGGTACACTAAACTTAGATATCATTTTCAATATATGTTGTAGATTTGAAATGGCTAAGCAAACTTCGACTTTTTGTTTTACTTATGTGTCAAAGATAAAAATTTAGACAAAGCAGACATGAATCCTTCAAAAAGAGGTTGATTGCAAATACAATCAAAAATGCAAAAAAAATTTCCAAAATTCCTGGCAAAGAGGCCAATCATGATGAAGTGAAAGGGGTCATATTCTGTTCCTGAAATTCCTCAACAAAATCATGATTTTATATCAAATAATGAGCTTTCTACTATGTTCTTTGAGTTAGGACAATGTAACACCAAGTCTGTAATTTTTATTAGTCAACTAACTTGATCATTCAACTGTGGACAACTATAGTTTATTGTAGACAACCATAATTAACTCAAAGGTTGTCTGCTGGACAATCCAGTCTGTAAGTTTTATTTCAAACACTGCCATAAACAAGCTTATGAATATGTAAAACAATACTGAATTGTTTGAAATAACAAGTCTGGAAATGTGTACACAGTATTTTAGCAACAGGTGAGTGACAAATGAATGAGACTTATCAGATCATATACCAAGTTCAGAGTTAAAAAAAAGTAACTCATAAAAGTAAATCATTGTACCTTAATTCTGAAGGCAGGATTTCCCCTGGCTTTTTATATTTTTTTGATACTTGATAAAATATTTTGAGGCAAATTTAAGTGGGTTTCTTATGTTAATTATAACTATATCCAAATTTTAACTCAAAAATATTTTAAAATTTACATTTTGTAATTTTTTGCCAAGAAAATAGTTCATATTTTCATTTCTACACAGCTGCAAAGAATTTTGCCTGAAAACAAAATAATGTACTTATCAATTTATTTTAGAAATTTTCTGCTCATCATAAGTAACTATTTTTGCTGAGAACCTGTCACTCCTGAGAATACATTATCCATTTCTTGATTTTCAAATGTTTCCATTAGTTTCTGTACAGACCTTGGTTGAAACCTCATTATAATGCCACATCAAGTAGCTTGATCATTTACATAAAATAGAGCTTTGAAAAGTGTGCTTTCATTTGTGAATTTTGAAACTATACACATGTTAAATTATATCCATTTGGAAACTACAGAAATATTTTTTTAATGAAACAATACCAGATAACTTGAGATAAGGTAGGTTAGAAATAGCCTGAATAAGTAATAAAAAAAAACTTGTAATAAAGTTTAACTCTTTCAGCATGGGCTCGATCCCTGGGACCGACCTCGTAACCATTTTGTGCTAGTTATAGTTCATGCTATAACTTTTAAATCAGTATGCAAATGTTAATGAAATTTGGCATATTATGAGTAAACATTATAATGCTTTCATATGCAAAATATCAATTTTTTTTAAATCAAGTCTTAAGGTTTGTAAAACAATGTTTTCCTCATGCCTTTTTTTCTTTTCACATCTTGCCTACCTATCATGCAAAGTAATTTTGATTTTAAGATTGAAAATAATTTTATGCATCAGAAAATTTGGAAATTTCACATGTGAAATATTTATAATGTCCAGACAGTAATCAAACATTTCTTAAGAAAAAACTTTATATTTTATCTGTTATTTTCAGTAATTAATCTCTGTATGGGTTTGGAAGATTTGATCAATCTCGCAACCAGCATAAAAATTAGGAAATAAATATCAATTATGCCTCTCTCATTCTAACACAATTATAACACGAAAACATAAATGTTGACTAAATAGCTTAAATCTCATAACATTACACATTTATATACACACACACACACATACATATTTTTATTACATTGACCTTTCACCTGGCTAACAATACAGAAGTTACAATGACAAGGCTCATGTGCACTCATGTTACCCTATCCAATAACATAAAGCTGAC
>NW_013667286.1:41381-47239 GCF_000517525.1 Limulus polyphemus | reverse complement strand
CACACACACACACATACATATTTTTTATTACATTGACCTTTCACCTGGCTAACAATACAGAAGTTACAATGACAAGGCTCATGTGCACTCATGTTACCCTATCCAATAACATAAAGCTGACCTTTGGTCTGTACAAAGTAACTTCTCTTGGCTGTGTTTTAGTAGACTAGTATTTTGTAAAATACAGTCACATTTCAATTATTATAAAATTATATATGTTTTTAAATTATTGCTATTTTGAAATAAGTTCTTAGTTATTTTTCTTAAAACCTAAAACAGTAAATAAAGATGTATAACTAACAATTATCTCCTAGTTACAAACAGTAATTTTGCATGTGGAGGATATGAAACAATATAATTTTTTTTAGGTTCTATATATACATTTGAATAACTAAAAATCTTAAATTACTACATCAATACCATAGAATTCCACTATAATTTATAAAGCTTAGTAACCGAGTTGTATTTTAGTCTAAAAAAAATATGAAATTTCGAGCAGACTAAGGACACAACCTACCTTCTTGAAGAGAAATGGCATCCTAAGAATTTAAAATGGCCAAAAAAGCCAGGGGGGAGGGGGCATTCTGAGCTTCCAATTGATTATTCATGTCATATATAGAAGTGTATATAAGAGAGCATTTCCAAAAATGGAAAGAGGTGGGCAGGATGCCACTGTGCTTGATTTATTACATGATCAATGTCTTAGTAAACAGAAAAGATAAGACCTTCTTATTTTATATTCTAGTTTGTCAATATCAGTAATTTGAGTTTCTAATTCATATGAAACTATAGACGTAGTATTTTGACATCACAAACATCTAATTTGAACCAGTACTGCATTCAACATACCACGTGACACACAAAAATCGATGTTTATCTGTATTTTTTTAATATTTACTTTTAAAGTAAGAAATTGAGCAATGTATAGTACTAAAATCTGAATTATAGTCTACAGTTTGATACCAAACTTATTGACATAAATTCATGAAATAGTAGTTCATTAAAAATTTTGAATGAGAGTCAACAAACAAGATGACATGGCCTTTCACCCGTGACCCGTCTCAAAAGGGTTAACATAAAAGCGAATAATCTTTTGAGAAGATTTTTTCATCAGGTACAAATAATTTACCTAAACACAGTAATATATAACAAAGAAGTCACATTAATGGAGATTCCTTATAGCTTAATAAAGGTATTTTGTTGATGTTAGGTTCTTTATTTAAAATTATGTTTATACTTTTTAATAGAAATGATTAAAAACCCTATAACCCGACACTTTCGAAAGGTCATTCATTTCTATCAAGACCTCTTGAACCTACATGTTTTTCTAACATCATGAATATACTTTTTAATAGATATACTATAGTTTTATTGAGTTTCAATGTTTGTTAACATGAGATTTTTTTGTTATATCCACCAAATAATATATCATCAAATCAGATAAGTTTACTGTTTAGTAAAGATGACAGGTGACAGCAAAATATTTTGATGTCTCAAATCTTTATAAATTATTTTTTATATTTATTCTATCTAAGCAACATACATAAATAAGTTGGCTTACTCGATACCTAATTGCAATCATGATATGTTTTAAATGAAAATATTATTACTTTTTTATTCACAATAGTAAAACATTTTCATTATTTATTAATTTATTTGATTTACAGAAGATCAGTGTGGGATAACTACATATTTATAAAACAAACATAGTGGCAACTGCATGGTAGTAGTTGGTTGACATGAGCAATTCCTTCGCCAAGTAGAGTATGTCCAGATTTTTTTTTTGTCACAAAGTATGTTTTTAAGACATGTGCAAAAGGCAACCTCCAGAAGAGGCCTATCATATAAAAGCAAGTGTAATTTGAAAATTACTTTAAAAACCAAAACAAGGTAAATTAAAACATTAGATAAATAAAAATAAAATAAAAGATTAATACCACGTTGGAATAATGAATTAATTAGTTGAAGAAAAAAAAATGAACCTAGCACACACCATTTTGTTTTGTTTCTTGTACAGAAGGTGTGGAGGTGCAGGGTGTGTATATTAAATACCACTAATCACCCAGCTCTAAGCAATAAATGAAATTACACAAGTTCTATAATGTAGACCAGAATATAACAGACAAGGCAACAGTTTGTCAAAACAAGCATAAAATGAATGATGAAACAAATAATTGAAATATGACACTAAACTTGTCTTAACATTTAACAGTAAGAAGGATAGTTTCTAAACCATTTATCTTTCCATAACCTGGTGTTATTTTAGATAAGCAAAACTGTTTGGTGACTAACACACAATCCTTTTAAGGACTCTGTCAGCTGCACTAATATTAACTTTATTAACTGTTATTACGATGTAGTTTTACTAATGAACATTTCTGTGTACCCACATACACTAATAAAAGGTTTTATTGATTAATGAAGCATTACTTCTCCAAAACAAGACAAAATCACTTGATCAATATATATGAAATATGTTTAATTAATAATTCAGCAAACCTAAATGGTAATCAACAAATATGATAAAACATATACATGTTTACTAAGTCACAATATTACACATATACTCAATATGGATTATCAAATCTGAATATGAAGCTTAGTAAATTATTCTGTCTAGAGAAAACAATTATTTAAACTTTCCTTTATAACACAATATGTTTAAATCAGAATGTATCTTTGTATCCCTCTCTTCACTGATTCTTATATATCTGTCTTTCAAGTAACAAGAAAAGCAAAATTAGAAACAAATTCAATACTGTATTTCTTTTTTTTTAAATATATACAGAGTATATCAATTTGTAGTATTTCATCTCTGCAGCTTTCTATGTAATAAGGAGACCAAAGCTGTTTTTAGCAGCTTCATGTTACAAAATATTACAAGGTTAACATAACCTTATTACTGAAATTATAATGTCATATCTACAGATTGAATAACTCAATTAGCTCTTCTCATCAAATCCAAAGATATCAGATATTCCTTTTAATTACATCTCACAAAAGAAACGTGTTCCTTCCAAGTACATCAATTTAATACAATATTGAAAATCATTTCCCAAATTCTGCCCCACCCATTAAAATTGTTGAAGTCTTTCTAAGTTACAGAAATATTGTCACAGAAACAGTACTTTACAACATTTAGTATCATCAGCAAAGAACAAGAGATGATAATTTAGGAAATTTTCCCAAACTGAATCTTACTATAATGGATATAGCATCTATGTATATAACCAAAACTTCTGTGCCATCCACTCAATGACACCACAAACAAAAATCCATATAAAATTATTTTATTTTTATCATTTTGTTATTCAAGATTCAGAAAATTACAAAAATAAGTGGTATGAGCAACAACCATTTCTTTATAATAGAACACAATTTTAACTAAAAGTACTCTCCTCACAAAAAGAACACGACTTTCACTAGAGCTGTACGATGGTTTGATTATATCTTTATTGACATAATTTAAATGTAATATTGAGAAACTTATTTTTCCAGTAAATGGTGCAATGTTTAATGCGCAAAAACATTACAAGTTAATACTACGATTAGTAATTATTAGCACAAACAGCTGCCCATAGGGCAGTGTTTTTGTAAGTAAATATAATAAACATACATTCAAATTACTTCAAATGCTGATCATTCATAAAAAAAGTTATTGGAGGTAAATTTTTATATTTTCACCTGTTTAATGTCATAACATGCATCATTCACTATAATGTTTATATTATCAATCATCAGTTGCAGTATCCATTACGTAAGTTATGGATCAAATATAACACTTATATTACATCAAAATATATTCAGTTAACAAACTTATATTTTTAACTTGCATATGGTTTTATGAAAATGAAAAAATGTTGTTACACGATTAACAAGCTTAAGAGATTTACAGTGAGAAATTGGATGGAAAAAATTAAAGATATATAAATGTGTTAAGTTTAAGTAAAATGTTAAAATAATGATTGGGCCATTAAAGGATTCCAATGGAAATGATTTTGTTAAAGGCTATGAGATGGCTGAGCTTTAACAGTTTTCTTCTGTTTCTAAAGACAGGATATTACATTTAGAAATATTCTTCACCATAAACATTCTGTGGTAAATACATGTACTGAGATTTACCTGAATTACATAGACATTAATTTGTGATAAAAATAAAGTCAAAGACTAAAAACAGGTTAAGCATTAAAATCAGATATTTTTCCTGGGGTTCCAAAGGAGGTCAAGGATCAGATTTTCTTGACATTATCAGATGTTATCTGGATGATGGAAAGTGTGTGGACTTGATGTATTTTGATTACCATTGGATAAGATACCACATAGATTAGACAGAATTCATCAATAGTGGTTGGAAAAAACTAGTAAATTAGATTGTTCGATAAAAGAAAGCTAAAAGTTATTTATTTACATAAAAATAATAAACACAGATCTCAAAACATATTTCTGTGAGTTCCTATAGTTACATTCTTCCAATCAGTAATTTATAAACACGTTTTTACCTCCTAGTACATTTCCTAACCATTTTTCATTTTCATAAGAATCTAACTCAAATTATTAATAATTAAGCTTTTACAACTATTCAAAAACTTTATAAAGGTCAAAGCACAACACAGTTATTAGGAGCCTTCATCCAACTATGGTAATAAAATACAAATACCCCTTTCTAAAACCATAATGAGCAATAAGATATAAAGTTATGTACATACTGTGACTTTTTTCTATTGATTTCCTGGCTGTTTTGAAACTTCTGAATTTTCTAGTCTATATTTACTTTCACTAACCATCAATATTGGTTTTCAAAGTGTTTAAAATTTTCTCTTTGCTGAAAATACACAGAGAAGCAATTATGCTTTTCTGTCTTAAACCAATAAAATTTTCATTAAACTAAAGTAATATTACTCTAAATTTAATATTTTAAATAATAAGTTACACCTCTAATCACAAAGTTACCTACACCGTTCACAGTTGTATTACTTGTAATGTAACTTGCTAAGTCATAAGTTATAAAAATTAAAATATAACTATGAGCCAATTTTTGTTTAGTCTTTATTTTTTAAACTTAATTTTTAAATGAAGGCTTAACTTTCAGATTTCATGCTTCATTACTCAGTTACCGTACTAATAGTAATATTATAGTCTATAGTAATATAGTCTATAGTAATCAGTATAGTCTATACTCTATAGCGTTAATTATTACTATTAGGCTTAACATAGTAATACATTTATTTTAATTAAATGCTTCTCATTACACATGTATACGTGTTTAGATAAACTATGTTAATTATTGTGTGTAACACTGTATTTTTAAATAACTTACGTGTCAAAGATTGTTAATTTTCATAACTTCACTGTACGAGAAGCTTAGTAAATTTGCTTTAGCAAAATCGTATACATATTGTTCTATGCGAATGACGTAGGCAACTTATCTCGACCGAAAGGAAAGCACTATAAACTTTTATACAGAGCCTGCGCTACTTTGAGCAACGTGGCACTTTACCCAAAGTGCAATGAGCCCTCTTTCAACTTAAAGATACACCTCTCCCCATAAACCTTTTGTACAGAAACTCCTAAGTTAACGAATTGTACATAAGAAACAATGCATCTTTCTTTGCATTGACTTTTGTTAATGTAACCTGTGAAATGGAATAATGCTTTATTGTGTAAATCATAAGAATTAATAGATATCACTATAAAGATTTTTTTTTCGATCCCATGTACTTAAATCATTCCTTTGGCATAATAAAATTCCTACTCTTTAGAATCGTTTAATTTTATATAAATGTGCAAGTCAAAATATATTGTTACGTCTCCGTTTGTTAATTAACTTTCCGAAACATTAACGACACAAGTCTTTACTT
>NW_013667286.1:40434-41270 GCF_000517525.1 Limulus polyphemus | reverse complement strand
CAAACACTATAACGAACGAACGTTAACTTCAACAATACCCTGTGACTGCAGTTCAATTACTCACTATCTACACACACACACTATTATTCTCCCGTCAGGTTGTCACCCTCTTTTATATACCAGGCTACCCTGTATCTAGTAAATACTAGAGCATTCGCCAAGGTACGGGATAGTTCTAGAAACGTGGCGTCACACTAGTCATGTCTGACGCAACAATATTAAATAGCAGTCTCAAAGTTTACAAGTACGTATGTACATATATGTCTAACATTAAACAAAAATCTTTAATTTAAAACAAAAGTTTCTCTTTGTATTATTCTTGGAATGTACAAAACCTTCATATTAAATCAGACAAACGAAAAATAATAAAGCAATTTGAAATTAATATTTAATACTGACCAAAAGGTAAGTTTTTCTACATTGAGACATTAATATTCGTCACACTTCCTTTGGTTCAATGCCGCCAATCACATGTTCTAGGAACCTCCATTTCATTTCAGACATATAACATAACGTTTCGCGACCACATGGGACCTATTGGTCCATCTCGCTGGTTCCATCCTCTAAACTAAATTAAAATAATTTAAAAAAGTTCAAAGCCATCCCTTACCATTCCCCTGACCATAGTATCAAACTTTTTCTTGAACTCACTTAAATTTACTGCCTCTACAACATTCGAAGGCAACCCATTCCAAATGCCAACCATCTTATTAGAGAAATGAAACTGTCTTAGCTGAAGGTGACTCCTACTTTGCCAAAATTTATAGTTGTGTTCCCTAGCCCTACTATTCTCACTGTTAAGTATGAAAAAAGATGATTATCAACACTATCAATTC
>NW_013667286.1:36576-39514 GCF_000517525.1 Limulus polyphemus | reverse complement strand
CTCTCTAACTCTTCCTTTTTCAAGAGAAAACAATTTGAGAGATTTCATCTTCTCCTCGTATGACAGCCCCTCCATCCCAGGCACCCTTCTCTGAACCCTTTCCAACAATTCAATTTCTTTCCTAAGGTAAGGAGCCCAAGACTGAACACAATATTCCACATGTTGCCTAGAAATAGTCCAGGAAGGAATCTCCAGAAAGCTAGACTTCATTTCAGAGATACTTTCACGAGATAAAAACACAACTGTGCTTTTCAGAAAAGTATAGAAATGTGCATTCGGTGACAAGGTAAAATAAAAAAAAGGCTTAAAATTCTAATTGGTCCTGTTGGGCTAGGTAAATTATTTTATTTTATTATTTACATTAAAAATTTTAAACAATGAAAACCACAAACAACTTGAGCTAAACATTTTATTTTTATTAATATTCTATCCAACATTTTGGTTTACACCTTATTCAGAGGTCTATGAACCATAGATATAAATAACACTAGCTTGGAACTCACATGCTTTTTGACATGCCCAAGAAGCTACCATTGCTATGTGTTGAACTTTCAAAGCATGCCAGTCGAACTGACAATGGTAAGGCAATTTCACCTCACAACTTATGGTCGTTTTCCATCTAAACTAGACGTTTGGATAATTTTATTATTTGATTTTAATAACTTTGTAACGACAAAATGATCTATACCTGATTTCAAGTTAGAAATTAGTGCAAAACTTGTTCACAAAACACACATATCTTACCTGTCATATGAAGAATGCATTGGATTTTAACCCAGAGGGAATTCTTAAGATTAAAATATGTTCTTTTCTCTTCGTATTTATTATGTATTACAGAAAAATGTACATCTCAAATATTGTTGCCAATGGACATCGTGTCCTTTTCTTGGGAAGAAGGAGGGAAATAATGTTATTGTTACATCTCTGTTCGTTTGATAATTTCCCGTAAAGATTCTTCCTGAGGAACTTCACCAATACAAGTCCTTTCTTAAATAAAACTAGTTTATTCTTTCTCGATACAACTTTGCAATACATATTATTTTCACAGTCACTTTAACTTAAACACACGCTATAATTTACAACAATTCACGCACTTTTCTTATGGTCACTACCGCTCACTTGACTATATTATCTGTCTCTATACCTCTCTTCAATCTGCTATTATACATACGTCACTCTTCTTCTCCGCTTTATTTGCCGGGCTTATATACTAAAATAGAAGGCGTCTGGCAAACACTAGAGTTGCCCAGGAACAGTCATGATCCTTCTAGAAACTCATGATATGTTACCAGCGTCACGTGACTTCCGCTGTCGTAAGACTGCCCCTTCCTTAGTATTGTTCGTCCCGAACAATAGCCACTTACATTAACCCAATAGATAATTAACAATAAATTGATTAAGTGTACAGAATTTACAAACACAAAAGTCTCTTAATTTTACGGGACGTATCTTCTTCCATACTGGTCTCCATCTCGTTGGCTGCTGCTTCACGTGGGGTTCATCTGCTTCATCAGGAAATGTCCTATCGTCAGTAACAGTCACATCAGTGGTAGTAACTTCATCAAGAGCTTCACCGTTTCCCTTCTCAAAACTGAGGAGAGTTTCTTCTTCAACGGTGGCTTCTTCAGGTGGCACGTCTTCAGCAGCGTCATTTGTTCCTTTGTTCACTTCATCCCAACTGAAATGTCCTGGACCGTGATAACGCCAAAACCTGTTGGCATGCACCACTTTTGGCTTACCTCGCCGACCACATTTTACCCGGAAAGTCACGTCTGAGAGACGATCCACTATGTCATATGGGCCTTCCCATGGAGAAGACAACTCAGGAGACTTCCCTTTGGTCTTCCTGGGATTATACAACCATACCTTGTCTCCTGGTACAAAGCTGACTTAAGTATATCTCTTATCATAAGTTAACTTCATCGAATCAGCAGACGTTTTCAAGTTTGTATTATGAAGAGTTGCCTGAGAATGTGTCAGAGTTTGTGAAAGTGTTATCGGAAAGGATGGATGATATTCACCATCAAGTGCGACGCCCACCCTTCGGTTGCCAGTGGATCTGTTAACAGGATCCCGACTAAACATCAACTTTGCTGGAGTGTATCCAGTGGCTTCATGCTCTGTTGTCCTATAGGCCATCAACAGTGGGGGGAGTAAGAATACCGAAATCTAGTAACCTCCCGAGGATTCACGAAGCTTCGAGAATATGACATGTAACTAGAGTCACGTGACCTCCGCTGTCGTAACAATACTACTCCTTGACCAACATGTTGTAAATCTGACTGATTTTAAAGTTTAACATTTATGTCCGCTTGAGGACAAGATTGAAACAGGGGGATAGGGGTGGAGTGTGGTAAAATATTTCCTAAATTCTCGTTTGTCCTATGTATTTGTAGTTTTTATATATCTTTGGCAGTCATTGGTGAAAACAAAAATTAGCAGAGCTATTTCAATGATCAATACCATTTTCACAACTCCTTATTGTACTTTTAAAATAACTATCTAATATTCATGATATTTTATCATTTAACTAAAGTACACTATTTAATCAATTATTATAAAATAATATATATCATAAATATTCTAAATATTTCCAATCATATTCAGCTGAATATCATGGGTCTGAAAAAAGTGCCAGAGCTCCTCTGCACTATAACCCTACCCATAGTCAAGAAAGTTGTTAATTTGATTTTTTCCTTTGTCTTCCCTTGGAGATAACACCTGGTCACAGCAGGTGCATGAAGGTTAAGAGCAGTGTAAGCCAATGGTAAATCAGATTATATCTTCAGGTTAATTTTCCTTGTTTTTTTTTTTGGAAATGACCAGCAGTAGCACTGGTTGCTCCAGGTAAGCCTGACTCAGTGGTGTAGCAAAAGGGGAGCAAGGGGGGCAGTCGCCTCGGGTGCAGGTGTGAACTTTTATATTTAAGTTTTCTCAT
>NW_013667286.1:30986-35989 GCF_000517525.1 Limulus polyphemus | reverse complement strand
AAGAAACTGTCCATTCAAACTTCTGGCCTTTTTTAGTCAAATCATGTAGTGGAGCAGCTATAGTTGCAAAGTTGCAAATTCCCAAGAAACTTCTTAGCTCTCCCACATTGTCTGGTGTTGGCCAGTCACACACTGCTTTCACCTTATCAGGATCAGTTTGTACACTATTCTCACTTACAATGCGGCCTAAGTAAAGCACCTCTTTCTGGAACAAATGGCATTTCTTGGGAAGGAGTTTGAGGTTTGCTGCTTTCAAACGCTTGAATACTTCCTCCAGCTGTGACATTTCTCCATCAAAAGTTGTTGGAAATACAATGATATCGTCCAGGTACACTAGGGCTATCCTCCATTTTAGGCCTTCCAATACTCGTTCCATCAGCCTCTCAAATGTTGCTGGAGCATTACTGAGCCCGAATGGCATCACTCGGTATTGCCAGAGACCTTGGCCATAACTAAATGCTGTCTTGGGTCTGTCTGCTTCAGTCATTTTTACTTGATGGAAACCTGACTTTAAGTCCAGAGTTGAAAACCACCTGGCTCCAATTAGGGCATCAAGAGTATCATCAATTCTTGGCAGTGGGTATGAGTCTTTTTCGGTTATGCTGTTAAGAGCCCTGAAGTCCACACAGCAATGTTGGGTTCAATTCTTCTTCTGGACTAATACGACGGGAGCTGACCAGGGACTATCTGATTTCTCGACTATCCCTTCCTTAATTAGACCATCCATGACCTTCTCTATCTCTTGTCGCTTTGCTGGAGCTATTCTCCTTGGAGGGATCTTTATTGGACGTTGATTGCCTGTGCTTATTCTGTGCTCTACCAGGTTTGTGCAGCCGAGGTCATGATCTACTTTCGAAAAGACATCAGCATAATTTGCCAAAAGTTCTTTTACCTGAAGAGCCTGTGATGATGACAAATGGACTATGCTCTTCTTATAGAGATCAGTCCAATATTCTGGAAGTGTATGTCCTTTCTTTACAGTTGCAGGTTTTCTTGAAACTGCTGTTGTCTCTCTTCTTGTTTATTTTCTCGTTCTTCTTGTTTCTTTTGCTGTTCTTGTATTGCTGCCATCAAATCTTCTAAGCTGTAGATTTGCCACTTCTCGTTTCCATTTTTTTTCTTTTTCCATCCCACTTCTGACACCAATTTGTTACGTCTCTGGTCGTTAGTTAATTTTCCGTATAATTTCTTTCCAAAGAAACTTTACCGATACAAGTCCTTCCTTAAATAAAACTGGTTTATTCTTTCTGAATACAATTTTGCAATACACTTAATTTCCACAGTCGAGCTGTAACAAACGTTATAATTCACAACGACCATCTCACGTGCTCGACTCAACAATACTTTCTCTCTGTCCACAGTTCAATTACACATTATCTTGTTGCCGTCACATCTTGACCGTCTTATATATAAAAGAATACCGAAATCTAGTAAACGCTCGAGCATTCAGGAAGGAACAAGATCCTTCTAGAAGTTCATGACGTGTTACTAGGGTCACGTGACTTCCGCTGTCGTAACAGTATATATATCAACACACACCCAGGCCAACTTAAACTAAATGCAATACATTACAGCAAAACTAATTTACTGTCCTAGATGACTTGCTTCAATTGGCCCCACAGAAAATATATGCAGGCAAATCTAGCAAAAAAGAACTATATTACTTAGATTCATGACAACTTGATTCATATTCCATGCTGAAACAAAACAAAACTACTCCATTACGCATTGAGGAAATTATACACATTTCAGTCTAGTGATTATTTTGTGGTATTTTCTGTAGACTTTGTGTGCAACATCTAATGGAGACCTTAACACTTAACATTTTTTGTGGACACTCTGGCCCATCTTTTCTAAGGGGAGGACTATACATCATGTTTACAGAGGGTAGTCTTTCCTGACCAAACATGAGCATGATTGTTTGCTGTTAAGCACAAAGCTACACAATAGGCCGTATGTGCTGTGCACACCATGAGTATTGAAAACAAGTGTTTTTGCATTATAAGCCTTCATGCTTACCACTGAAAGGCACGTGACAATGTTCTGCAAACAAAGAAATCAACTTCAGTTCAGTTGAACAATATGCCATCATGACTTATGTCGAGTGTTCATTCCAGTCAGTTTGGCTGAGATTAACAAACTTTGCAATCATATGCTTGATAATTTATATTACCACTTCTTCTAAACTATCATACTAGGGGTGATAAGGCAAAATGTACATCTTCATTACAACCAAAACTTTGCATAACTCAGATAATAGCTCTCTGATCCATGCTAATTTCGTTGGGTTTCCTAAATTGAGCTATCCAGTGTTCTGCTGACACATCAACCAGGGACTGTGGTGAAATATCAACCAATGGATCAGCTTCTCTAATTTATGAACATAATCACTAGCAACTAGCACATACTATTTATCTCATTCATTCTCTGAGAGACTACCAGTAATATCAAATTTCATCTGAACAACACACACTGTACAATGTTTAACTATCACTGAACATCTTCACTCAAATGTGGCGACTAGAATCATCATGAAACAATAGTACAAGTGTGTTAACATCTCAGTGCCCTCATCTTTGTGTCATGAGTCTGAAGAATTTCCAGCCTTAGATTACTGAGGATCGCTAACTGCAAAATAGGTTAAGAACCACGTCTTGGTGATTGATAAGAAACAATACAACACACCTTCCTCCACTCGTGGCTAATTGTACAAGTACCATAAGTTATGTGCATCCATGCTATTTTCCTCAACTTGTGTTGGCTGAGCTTTACCATCCCACGTAGCAAGGAGCACAATGCTAGATCTTGGTCATTCAGTTACCTTAGTGGAGTCATCTACTGTATGGTTTGACATTGTTATGGCAAAATTTGTGGCCAAGGTAAAGAAATTGAACAAATGGAAAAGGTCTCACTATGTAAGGAGTCAAACCATTTGTGTTTTTGTGTTGTGAACTCAAATGTTGCTGTATCGATAAGACATACTCCTGCAACATTGTTATTCAGCTGTGCAACCATGCATTCCATGCTGTTAAAGTTCATAAAGCACTTCAGCAATGCATGGTTTTATCAAATGGTGAACATTCTATCATATAAGTAGTTTCAGAAGTGTCTCATAAAAGCCACAGTTGCTTCTACTTCATCATGCAACTAGGATTACACTGCTCCAATTCAACTATTACTGGCATCAGTATCCAACAAAAATTACAGTCCTGTAATGGATACACCAGCACGGGAGCTTTCACTAAGATGTTCTGGTTTGCATCCCCCAATCTAGCTAAAATGCACCACAGCTTTAGTGAGAACAGATAATGGTGAAGTGTGCTTGGAGAAGTTGGCCACAAATTGTCAGTGATATGGTCTAAAACAAAGGAAACTGTATTTGGTTATACGTGAAGCCAGTCTCACACCACTGCTATCTTTGTAGGGTCAGTGTAGACTCCATCTCTACCCGCAATATGACTAAAAATTGTGCATAATTACTTAGTTTCAACTTCAAGCTTGCCTTCCTTATTCACTGAAGTATGATGCTCAGTTCTTCAACAACAGATTCGAATGTACAGCCAAACACCAAGACATCGTTAAAATAGACTAGGCATCTTTCCAATTGAAGCTCCATTAGACTCTTGAAAGAGATAGGTATATAAAAAAGAATAAAGCACAATTAATTCAAACCATCACCACTTCTAAAAGCAGGGTGCCATTATCAAGATGCCATGCCTAAAGTGTTGAACCAAATAAGCTTCTCTCAGTGCACCAAGACATTCATCTGTCGGCAAGATTGGAAAGACATCAATGCATATTAATGCATTTACAGTTTGCCCATTTAAGAGAGATTTGGCATACCTTTTAAGCATTCTCTGATGACTGTATGATTACATCCTTTAATATTTGCTGTATCTTGGCACTGATTATGTCTTCACTGCTCCAGAGAAGCATTTGTGGAGGTTGTTAAATCTCATATGCATCACATGTATGTATATAATGATTAGTTGCTTTTGTCTGACCCAATCAACCATCTGATCTCATGAATACATCATCATATTCAACCAACAAATCACTGAGCTTCTGGTGCTGCATTGAGTCTAAGTTGTTTGCACAATTCTCATTAAGCAACCTCACACATGTGCTAAACAGTGTTCTCACTATAAGGCACATTATGACGGAAGCAAAACTAGCGATACCAATAGCCTTGGTCGTCTCCAAAAAGAAATTCTGCAGTTATGACAGCAAAATTTTCCTCTTCCTACTTCCTGTAGAATTCTCTGGTGCTTTGATTTCTCTTAAGAATGATAAGGTAGTTTTTGCAGAATAACAATAGATCCTACAGAAAATATAGTAAGAAATGAATCTGGATTGTCCAACTTTAACTTAATTTTAATAATGAAAGATACTGGGCACAATATATTTGACAAAATGGAACAATATTTTCAACATTTAAATACAATTTACTCAAGGATGGCACTGTTGCGTCAGCGAGGTCACGTGACTCGTTCTCTCGAACCTTCGGGAATTGTCGGGAGATTACTAAATATAGGGTAGTCTGGTATATATAAGAGGGTGACAATGTGACGGTAATGTGTGTGTGTAGATAGTGAGTAATTGAACTGCAGTCAGAGAGAGACGTATTGTTGAAGTCTAGCTCGTGATACGTGAATTATAGTTTGTTATAGCGCAACTGTTGAAGTTGAGTGTATCGGTAAAGTTATATTCAGAAAGAATAAACCAGTTTTATTAAGTAAGGACTTGTGTCGCTAAAGTTTCGTCGGAACGAAGTTACGGAAAATTAATTAACAAACGGAGACGTAACAAATTGGTGTCAGAAGCGGAACGAAAAAAAAAGGAAACGAGAGGCGGAAAATCAAACTACAGTTTAGCAGACTTGATGGCAGCAATACAAGAGCAGCAAAAGAAACAAGAAGAACGAGAAGAGAAATTACAACAGTTGTTTGAAGAAAAAGAAAAGAAACAAGAAGAACGAGAAGAGAAATTACAACAGTTGTTTG
>NW_013667286.1:11815-30016 GCF_000517525.1 Limulus polyphemus | reverse complement strand
ATGATATTCACCATCAAGTGCGTTCAAACTTGAAAACGTCTGCTGATTCGATGAAGTTAACTTATGATAAGAGATATACTTAAGTCAGCTTTGTACCAGGAGACAAGGTATGGTTGTATAATCCCAGGAAGACCAAAGGGAAGTCTCCTGAGTTGTCTTCTACATGGGAAGGCCCATATGATATAGTGGATCGTCTCTCAGACGTGACTTTCCGGGTAAGATGTGGTCAGCGAGGTAAGCCAAAAGTGGTGCATGCCAACAGGCTTTGGCGTTATCACGGTCCAGGACATTTCAGTTGGGATGAAGTGAACAAAGGAACAAATGACGCTGCTGAAGACGTGCCACCTGAAGAAGCACGGAAGTACGGAGACGTAACAGCACTTTTACTAAAGAGAGTCCTTTATATTTAAGAGATTGTTGAAGCTGAAGAAGTTAATAAATAAATTAGAAAAACATAGCGTTATACACATAAAACAATCATGCTAGTCTTCTCAGGGCATGTACACTACCAATATGAATGTTAATCATTCCCATTGCAAAATAAGGTTTGGTTAAATCCGTGAAACATCACTTGAACTGCCAGAGTAAAAGATCATGGTCTGCTTTCAAATATTATGTACAACTTTACAGGAATCTTTCCTATGGGAAGACAAATGTGATATCTTAGATTAGATAAATGACCCAGAACAATAGGTAGTTTGCCCCCGAAGAAGAAAGGTTCACCTTTTGAAAGTGCTTGGGTTATGGTTTTCTTATCATTTTGTATCAAGACTTCTTGAACCTAGGTGTTTTTCTGACATTATGAATCTATGTGAAACTAAATACACTTGAATAAATTAAAAAAAAAATGAAAGATGTCTATATTAATAATACAAGAGCATATGGCATGCTAGCATAACACAACAGATACAAATACCCAATGAAACAATAAATAAATTTCATGATAGGATCCTCCTATAGAAACTAACATCAAAACCTGAATTTAACATGACTTCTACCAGAATAATAACAAAAAATTACAATTTTGAAAATATGAAATACACACCATTGAAAAATGAGGTATGTGGTACTCACATAACACAAAGTGGGAAGCCCTTAGAAATGAATAACTAAAGATAGAGCGTATGTTCAGGTTGAAAAAAAAAAGACAAATTCCAAAATAATGCTTAAGTAGCTACACAGTGTTGGTTAACAGATTAAAGTAATAAGTGTTATGTATGCTTAAACGTAAAAATAAATTTACAGTTTTAATAAAAAAATTATTAAAAAACGTTTACATCATAATACATCTTACCCCTTCCTGTGGGCACTCATGATTAACACTAACAGTAAGTACTTGTTAAACAAAAATACAATGTTAGAATGGGAGTCGGGCCTATAAAATATGAATATACGAGTGTTTTGGCTGATGAATATAAAATGGATGAGCATCTAAGTGTCTGTTTTTCTCATCATTTCTTTCAATATAGATGATATAAGGAGGGGCCAGGGGTTATTTTATGTGTAGATTATTTGACATCCTTGAACCAAGTTAGAATTAAACCAAAGGTGATAAGATCTAAATATAGAAAACTGAAAGAAGATAAGGCTCCTAGGTCAGAAAATATTTATCCTCGGATGTTGAAATAAAACAAAAAAGGAAGAGAATTATAAACTGTTAACCTTAACTTAACCAAATGTAATGAGACATGCCAGAAAATTGGAGATTAATCAATGTCACAATTTTTTAAGGGGGGATGGAATAGTGTTCAGTAATTACTGATCATTTAGTATGATTTCAGAATTAGGATATTACTAAAGTCTATGATTAATAAATTCTAAAAGAGCATTTATAGAAGCATCATACTATCACAAATAGTAAGCAGGGATTTAGAAAGAGAAGGTGATGTGTTAAAATATAACTTTTTTTAATGTTACATGTAATCTAGATACAAGTAATGCAATGAATTTAGTGTACTTTCATATTGCTTTACATAACTTTAATTACTCGTACTCTATAGCCTTGCTGAGGATACTCCAGGTGAAGTTGATGAGGAAAGATACATGAACATAGATATTACAAAATCTCTAAGACCTTCTAGACAATGTTTATTAGTTGGTAATAAGGTAAAGAGGATATCAGGTTACATACATATTGTTACGACAGCAGGGGTCACGTGATGAGTATTCTAGAAGATTCACGATAAACGCTAGTGTGTTACGACAGTGGAAGTCAAGTGAATGTGGTAGCACGTGTTGAGAGCCTAGAAGATTCTAGAACAGGCGGTATTATCGTATATAAGTGCGCTAGACAGAGAGAGAGAAAGGGCAGAGAAAGAGCGAGAGTGGGGAACCAAGGACAGCAGTTACGGTTGGCGGGAACTGAGAATAGCAGATACAGAGATGGGAACCATAGTTGCTGACAGGCGGAGATAGAGATGGACAATTGAGTAGGTGTGGTAGAAAGTGAGTGAATTGTTGTGAACTATAGTGTGTGTAACTGTGAAAATTAAGTGTATTGCAAAGTTGTATTGAGGAAGAATAAACAAGTTTTATTTAAGAAAGGACTTGTATCGTAGAAAAATTAACAAACATACAGAGACGTAACAGTATAAATACTGAGAACAAGTCAAAGGAAGCCTTAAATTCACTATATTAGGTGTTGGATAGATCTCATTTGCCATATTGTATTCAGGTTTGGTTATTTTGTCCAGGAAATGATTTTGAATTGTTGGAGGAGATTCAAAGAATAGTTCTCATGATCTTTTCAGATCTGGAGAATCGTATGGGAGCGGTCGAACAATTTACATTTACAGATTCCAAAGCTATAACAATCTTAAAACCTCAATCATGTTCTTTGGAGTCCTTCTTCTCTTCAGCAAAAACATGTCAAAAGAATAACGTTGATGGTAGAGATTGACTGAAAAAGGTTGTGATCATTACGTATGAACTACAAGGATGAAGACAATTAAAATTTAAACCCATGTAAAACTTTTATTTTAAAAACAACTGAAAAGTTTTTAGGTTTGAAGTCATAAAATTGATTTGACTGGAGACAAGAAACTAAGATTTTGTTTAGACTGATAGACATTTTGAATCAAAGATTGGTCTGTTAAAGAAGATGTGTTACCATAACATTAAGCACATTTCTTACAAGAAATTTCATTTGTTATCAACTTCTTTATTGTTCATATTCTTTGAGTTTATAAATCTTACAAATCATAGAACATGTTTAAGCTAAAGTGACTTAAATTTTTAAAATAAATATAATTTTGTTTTATTTTGAGCATTTTTTTAAATGCTAAATAATAACAAGGAATGTTTGACTCACCTTGATGTTTCCCATTTTCTATTACCAATCTACTACAAATTAGGAAGAGACTCTTTTTTCATATACAACCCAATCTCTAAAATATTTATTCAATCTATTCTTAAGGTCCCTAAATGTTGCAACTTTTACTACTCCCAAAGAAAACCTATCAATAGGCCAGTCACACCATTATAAATGTAATAGTGCCTTAACTAGAATAATATTTGAGTTTTTATATCTTAAATGTGTGCCTTCCAGTCTTACTGCCTGAAAGATTTTTATTAAAATGCCCTCTCCTTCCAGCTTTGTCTCTTTCATTCCACCTACAACAAATCACTACTCTTATACTTCCAGTTTTGTCCCTTTCTTTACACCTATAGCAAATCACTACTCCTATTCTTTCATTCTTGTCTCCTTCATTCCATGTACAACAAATTACTATGCCTCTCCTTCCAGCTTTGTCTCTTTCATTCCACCTGCAACAAATCACTACACCTATCCTTCTAGTTTTGTTTCTTTAATTCCACCTACAATGAATCACAACATTGTTATTCCAGCCTTGTCTCTCTTTGAACTCACCTCAAATCAAATTTGGAAGTCCCATTCAAAAACCTTGAGGATTCAGAACATTATGCTGTATGCTAAATGTCATTATGTCTGTATAACTTTGCATGATCCAAACCTGGTCAACAGGACAGTACTTTTTGTCTTGTTTATGAACAGTGCTGATGTATTTTGAATATTTCAAAGACTTACAATTTATAGTAATTTGTTGTAGATGGAATGAAGGAGACAAGAATGGAAGAATAGGAGTAGTGATTTGCTATAGGTGTAAAGAAAGGGACAAAACTGGAAGTATAAGAGTAGTGATTTGTTGTAGGTGGAATGAAAGAGACAAAGCTGGAAGGAAAGGTATAGTAATTTGTTGTAGATAGAATGAAGGGAACAAGAATGGAAGAATAGGAGTAGTGATTTGCTATAGGTGTAAAGAAAGGGACAAAACTGGAAGTATAAGAGTAGTGATTTGTTGTAGGTGGAATGAAAGAGACAAGACTAGAAAGACAGCTGTAGTAATTTGTTGTAGGTGGAATAAAAGAGACATGACTAGAAAGACAGCTGTAGTGATTTGTTGTAGGTGGAATGAAAGAAACAAACTGAAAAATAGGTGAGCGATTTGTTGTAGGTGCAATAAAAGAGACAAGACTAGAAAGACAGCTGTAGTGATTTGTTGTAGGTGGAATGAAAAATACAAAGCTGGAAGGATAGGTTTAGTGGCTTGTTGTAGGTACAATAAAAGAGATGAAGCTGGAAGGAGTTGTGTAATGATTTTTTGTAAGTAGAATGGATGAGAGAAAGCTGGAATGATAGGTGAGTGGTTTTTTTGTGGTTGAATGAAAGAGACAAGAGCTGCAGTGATTTGTTGTAGGTGGAATGAAAGAAACAAAACTGGAAGAATTAGAGTAGTGATTTGTTATAGTTGTAATAAAAGAGACAAAACTTGAAGAATAGGTGTAGAGACTTGTTGTAGGTGTAATGAAAGAGAGAAAGCTAGAAGGATAGGTGTAGTATTTTGCTGTAGGTGGAATGAAAGAGACAAAGCTGAAAGGATAGGTGTAGTAGTTTTTTCAGGTGGAATGAAAAAGATAATGCTGGAAGGATAAGTGTAGTGATTTATTGTAAGTGGAATAAAAAAACAATCTGGAAGGATAGGTGTAGTGATGTGTTATAGATGGAATGAAAGAGACAAAGCTGAAAGGATAGGTGTAGTGATGTGTTATAGATGGAATGAAAGAGACAAGACTGGAAGAATATATGTAGTGGTGTGTTGTAAGTGGAATGAAAGAGACAAAGCTGGAAGGATAGGTGTAGTGATTTGTTATAGGTGGAATGAAAGAGACAAGACTGGAAGGATAGGTGTAGTGATTTGCTGTAGGTGGAATGAAAGAGACAAGACTGGAAGAATATATGTAGTGGTGTGTTGTAAGTGGAATGAAAGAAACAAAAATGGAAGGATAGGTGTAGCGATTTGTTATAGGTGGAATGAAGGAGATAAGACTCGAAGGACTGATGTATTGATTTGTAGTTGGTGGAATGAAATATGAAGCATGGTGTGAAGACTTTATTAAAGATGAAAATAAATGAATAAATTACAAGTTGGTTGATCATTTGGTACATCACTGTGAAACTATTGTGTTATGATTAGAGTTAAAAAATAAAATGAATTGTATTAAAATTAAAAGTGAAGGGAGGAAAACAGTATTTAAATAATAGAAAATGAAAAATAAACTTTACTTGGAATTAAGTTGAACAAACATTATTTGGCTGTTTAATAAAAAAATTGAACCACAGATGTGATTTTACAGCAAGTCCCAACTTTCTCAAAACAAAAACAAATGTGGCTGAAAATGTCAAAACTGTCTTGACAATTCCGATTTTCTCTGTAGCTGACCAATCAGAAAATCGAATAAGGAATGTTTAAATATATTTCTGCTATGTGTGACAGTTATGGAGTAGTTCTATACACACAAGGTAATTCAGGTCACTATCTCATTAAACAGTAAACAGCTTCCTTGAATGAATCTTGCCTTAGAAAGTAATACCTAGAGTTGAACTGGCACATGAACTGTAGTATGTTCCAAGTGGCATACTTAAAAAAAATTAACACATTTTGCAAATATGAAAAATAGATTATTTGTTTGTAATTAAGCACAAAGCTACACAATGAGCTATCTGTGCTCTGCCCATCATGAGTATCAAAACCCGATTTCTAGCATTGTAAAGAGTGAGGTATATGGTATTTACATGCCATATACTAGAATTTTATATGCTGAAAAAATTTTGAAAATATATTACATTTAGAATATTGTGTTCTGTCTTGGGCTCCTTACCTTAGGAAAGACATTGAATTGTTGGAAATGATTCAGGGAAGGCTTACTAGAATGGTGCCTGGGATGGAGGGGTTGTCAAGGGAGATGATAAAATTTGTCCCAGTAATTATAGACCCATTCGTTTTACATCAGTTGTGGGTAAAGTTTTAGAAAATCTGATAAAAGTTGCTTTTCAAAGTTATTTAACAAAGTTTAGAATTTTATTGGATAGACAACAAATCTTTTCACATTCTTTCAAATTGTTTTCTCTTGAAAAAAAAACGAGTTGTTAGGTGGGGATGTGATTGAGGTGTTTAAGATTGTAAAGAGAATTGATAGTGTTGATAATCATCTTTTTTCATACTTAACAGTGAGAATAGTAGGGCTAGGGGACACAAATATAAATTTTAGCAGTGTAGGAGACTAGGAGTCATCTTCAGCTAAGACAGTTTTATTTTTCTAACAAGATGGTTGGCCTTTGAAATGGATTGCCTTTGGATGTTGTGAAGGCAGTAAATTTAAGAGATTTTAAGAGAAAGCTTGATAACTATTTTAATGATAAGGGCTGGCTTTAAGATTTTTCTAAAATTTTTTTGTAAATACTTTTAGTTTAGTTTAGAAGATGTAACAGCCAAGATGGACCAATAGGTCCCATGTTGTCCTTATACATTATGTTATAATATGTTAAAAGATATCAAATGCATTTTTCAGTTGTATTGATCAAAATGTAGCAGATTTAAACAGAGGGTAAAGTTAGATATTGTATATTGTAATCAAAATCTAATGATAATGAAAATTTCACATCATGTTTTTGTGGATTCTGCAAAAGACAAGTAGATACACTTAAGCATAATGGTTTTTGGTAATAGAATTAAGAACTACATTAGGTAAACATTTATAGAAAACAGTATCAATGTAAGTATGAATAATTTATATTTCTTTAGATAAAGGTGCATGAGGAAGCATTGAATTTATTTGTATATTAAAAACGAATTATACTTATGATGAAAAATACAATTCTACTATTCCTGAAGTATCTTTTAAAGTATCTAAATGTAAAGTAAACATAATCAAATAATTCGAGTGAAAGGAAAAATGAATTATAATGAAACATTAGTGAAATTTCAATGAAATATTGAAACAAGTTTTTGTAAGATGGTTGCTAAATGTTGTTTCCTTTTCTTTTCTAGGATTTTGTTACATAAATAAATAAAAAGAATAAAGTACTGAATTCTGAACAATTAATCAAATTTATAAAAGTTTTTATACCAAAGTCTAATTAATTGTTAAATTCATCGTGGTAAATAAACCAACATGATATGTTCAATATTGTATAAATTACAACCAATGTAGCAGTTTTTGAAAGTTTTGGATGTCATTCCTTTTAAATATATAACTCAAAGTAAAATATCAAAACCTCAATTCATATACAGACTTCTTATGGTCCATGGAAAGGAAGTTATGGATCTCTGTGTTGTTTCATAAATTAAAACTGACTGTAGTTTTGGTGGATATCTCACTTTCACTAATGGATGGCTTTTGAAACAAGGATTAGATAACTAATGATTACATTCTACTTATGAAGTATCAGGAAATAGAAAAATATATGAAAAAAGTCAACTGAACAAATGAAATTAAGTAAACAAATAGAATATAAATCTAGTTTATAGTTTAAATGTTTAGATTCATATATGTTTTAAAATGTACAAATGATGTGTAACATGTCTTATGCGTTACCTATCATAAACTAAATTTCAAAGTCACAAGGAGTTGAGGGATAGATACCAATCTAAAATTAAGCCATTGCATCATTATTACACTAAAAGTCTAAACAACAAAATGTTTCAACAGTTATTTCACCTAGGATGTTAGTCTTAGTCTCAGTTTTTCGTATAAGGTCTTAATAAAAGACTTCAAACACACAGACTTTTAAAGATTGTATCAAAGCAAACTGAACAATAGTATAATTACTATAAATTTCTTTATGGTAAAATGTAGATGTGATATGCCTTGAGTCTACTTAATTAAGTCTAGACTAAAAGTGATATTTACCAAAAATGGATATTTTAATATCAAGATATCATTTACAAACATCTATCATACAAAAAATATACTGAAAATCCTTTTATATAATGCATATTATAACTTATCAGGATATTAAAAAATAACTGGGACTAAGCACAAGAGTATATCCTCTGATCGCTTCAAGGTCTGTAAAAATATTGGAGCTAAGGAAACAATGCTATAGATAATTATATCTTGATACACATTGCTCCACCTAAGTATTTTACAGTGCACATTAATAGCCTGCATGGATAACAACTCAAGTAAGTACTCTTCTTTACTTATTTATTTAATTATTCAGTTTATAAAAAGAAGTTTTGTGGTATTTATCTGTTGTTTTTCACAATCTTTGTAAAATATAATTGTTCGATATACAATACTGTTTAGTTTAAGAGTTATTATTTAGTTTATTTGGTAATTTAATATTTAATGATTATTTACTCTTCATAAGAAGAGTTAAAAGTAATTATTTTGAAGGTGATAGTTATCACAAGTTTGGTTGAGTAATGCAGTAAGAGTCGTACATTGTGTGTGTGGTTCAATTGCTGTAGTATTGTTGATGCCAAGTTACTCGAATCTTCAGTATTCTTCTTGTTACCTAAAGTGAATATTGTTATGATATAGCATCCCCTGTGTAGTTTATAGAAAATTCGAGGCCTCAGTGAACAAAGTAAAAAAATATAGGTAACCAAGTAAGCAAAAGTAGAGAAAAAGTGAAATAGAAAGAAAAGTTCAGTCAGAAAAAAGTTTGAAAATGTGAAGTTAGTGGGTGTGTGAGTGAATAGCCATAACAGGTGATATTTTAAAGTGAGTTTCACAGTTTAATAAAGATAAGGAGAATAATTTGTCTTGTCAAAGGGTGTTCTAAACTAATTGAAACCGTCTGTGTGGACTTTGACGAAAAGGATACAATTATTTCAATTTCAAGATATAACTGTGGTAACCTACAGAATAATGTAAGTGAATCTATCGCAGATTGTACAGTAAGAAAAAAAGTAGAGAAAAATAGTTCGTCTTGACAATTGGATTCTAAAGTAATTGAATCAGCCTGAGTGAACTTTTGGCAAGAAAAGAGAATTATTTAGAGCTTTAGATACGACTGTGATATCCTATAGTGTAAAGAATTTTGTACAAACGTTTTGAATATATCATTTTAAAACAAGTGGATTGTGTGCTGTCCGTTTATTGTTAGAAATTATGGCCAACAAACCACAGACACCTACTGTAAAGAATCCCAGCCCACACATGTACTTAAAACTCTGACAATGATTTATGATACACTTTACTAATACAGGATTTAAAGATCAGATTTAACTGCATGATCATTGTGTTAAGTGTTATATTTATGTGAAGTTAGCATCATAATAAAAATTATTATTCTATTACACCATTATATTTTGTATTAGTTCATATTATCAATTCTGTATTATAATTATTATTAATATCCCATTATTAACTTACAGAAAATTCAATCATTATCACTGAAAACACCGTATCAATCATAATATAAATTCAATTAAAACTTCATCTCTTAAACAAAAGAAATAAAAACGTTTTAATTGAAGCTAAATATACTATGGCATAATAAATGAATTGTTAAAGACAACTTTTTTCTATATAACATATAATAGCGGCAATAAATTTGTAACCTTAAGAATTAACTGTCAAATATTTAGAGATTTTCATGAAAAAAGGAATATTAATTCTCAACTAGGAATAAACAAGTTAAAACTGTTTATAAAAAGTTATACTTTCAAAATGTTTAAATGAAAATTGTACACTTATTGAAAGTTATTCCATTACTTCTGTTATCTATTACAATATCATTCCTCATTCTACATTTGAAAACAGTCATAAACAAAAATTGCTAAGGTACTTACTACAAGTAAAATGTTCTTTCACAACATCTAAATTTTATTTCATAATGACAGAAATAGGTATTTTTATCTATCTACAGTCATTTACTTTTGTACTACAGCAAGTGATCTATCTCATATAAAACAACCCTCTTTTTGTTAAGTACTATTTTATTGCTCCAAGATAAAAATGAAAGTATGAAGAATTAAAATTCAAAGCAACTATTTCATACTGATTTTAGTTTTGCTTAGAATTTTAATTAACTGTGAAATTCTCAGTCTTACATACTTCCAGAAATAATTTTCAATAATGTAACTGCAAAATACATTCTTATGAAGATAGGGATTTAGCAGTTGAGATCTTAGCTTTCTTCTAGCACCTCTGAATAAAAAAAAATATATTTCTTAAAATTTGTTTTAAGATATATTGCTTAAAAGTTAACATCCCAGCCAGAATTGTCATCTGGTGCTGGGCATTTCATGTCGTGTGGATATTGGTCAAAGTTGCTGATATCTACTGCATTCTGGACCTGTGTGAAGTCAGGAAGTAAAAACATATAGATTAATTCATCTTATAAAAGCTTTGCTAACATTATATAATTCAATTATTCTGGTTTTTGGTTCAAGAAATGCTTGTAAAAACTACCAGTACCCAAAAGTTATTTATGAATTTTGTTTCCCGACATGTGGAGTTGCCTATGTTAGTTTCACCCTCAGAAAACTTAGTGAGTGTTTAAAAGAACACACTAATGGCCAAACTTAGAGGTCTAACTATCTAAAAAACATCACCTCCCTTGACTACAAGCATGACATTAGGACACAGATTATTTAAACAAATAAAAAAATTTATTGAACACAGAAGCTCCAACAGCTAAACTGAAAGAAAATAAACAAAATTATATATTGTTGAAACTACATGTTTTAACCTAACTTTACTCTTCATCATTTAGCTATATTTTATCATCCAGAGAGTTGCCAAAAGTCGTAATATAACCACTACATGAAATGGACCCGCACTTTGAACTACATTGCTTTGAGTGTTAGAAGACTGGGACAGTTAGTGTCTACTTTTATGGGAAATATTTTGAGATGCTCCCTTCCAGTTTCATGCATTCTTCCATAGTCATTGGCCATTGATAAGGTTTCACACATATTAGTAAAACTATATCGGTGGGGCTGAGGACTAGTTCATTGGATCAAAAAATAGCTGACATGTGTTAGAAAACAAAAAAAGTTGTTACTAGTGAAAACCAGACCAACTAGACCTTTATCATTAGTGGTTTGCCTCAGGGGGTCAGTGTTGGGTCTTGCTTTTCTTATTCACATTAATGATATAGAGAGAGGCATAATCAGATCAGTAAAGTTTGATGAAGATATCATATGTGTGGGTATTTCCAGTGGTATTGAAGATGTTGTGGTCTACAGAATAACTTTAAACAATTGTAAAGTTGGACAAACAGTTGGCAAATGACTTAATTATAGTAAGTGCAAGATTATGCCTTTGAATTATCATAATTTAAACTAAACATCTGATATAGACTGGAACCCACTCAATATAATGAGTTGCTACTGGCATTAATGGAAGATAGCACCTTACAAGAGTTTAAAAAAGGAAACAATGATTTTCTGAAAAATAAAAGTGGGGGGGCTTAATTTTTATTTATTTCTCAAGAGTGTGTGTGTAGACACAACTTTGAAGGACCAAATGGTCCCTTGTTGCTCAGTTCCTATGCTATGTTAATGTTACAAAGTTATTTAAGTACCAAGTACTGTACAGGGAATGAGAGGACACTGAAAAAGTTTTTAACTGCTCAACCACTTCAATAAACTTATGCCAGTGACTTTGAATTAAAAAGTATGAACAAAAATTTTAAAAAATAAAGAAAAAGGTATTTATTTTCTAACATTAAAAAGATTTTTTTTTCTTTGAATACTGCTAACTGCACTTTAAAGATGAAGGCTTACATGTGTAAGCTATTAATTAATTGACTAAAAGCTTTGAAATATATGATTTATTTGAGTTGTGGGATTATACTCAGTGTTACACTTCTAAAGATAAGTATGGGAGTGAGGTTTTGTTACTATATTTCCTTAAAATCTTAAGTCAACCATCATAAATTTTAAATGTTATCTCAATGGAACATGATAAAAAGGTTCTTTTTTCCCACAAATTACTACATTTATTACATACTGTTCACTACCAGTGGAATCCACATATCGCATCATATTGGGTAATGTTATATTTTTGCCTGTTATACACTTAATGTGAGATATACAAACTGTGTGAAAGCATTCATTTTTTTATGCAAAATACATAGGAAACCCCAGAAGTAATTTTTGGGGTAGACTGCAATAATGATGATATTTTTATCAAACTTTTTTTGTGTGAGTCATGTAATAAAAAAACATGAACCTGTAGGCAATTTAGTGCATAAGTAGCTTAGAAAAATGTGTTTAAAATTCAAGACACATCAGTAATTCTAGAGTTAAAAAACCTGACACATAAACTATTTATTATTACATACCTGTGGTATAATAGGTGGTGTCAGTGTCCTTAATCGTAATCCTTCCCAGTTGAAGCCATCAAACCACCTTCAAAAATAAGTGAGAACCTTTATTTTGATTGTATTGTGTTTTTTAACATAAGGAATGAAACAGTAACCCAAAGAAATGCATAATTAACATTTAGTACACATGAAGATAAAATAAAAAAAATATTTGAAAAATGTAAAATGATCAAAAGCTCAACAAAAATAAGTGTACATACACATAAACTTGTATACTCCAAACAGGAGTGAAATATATATGAAATTGAGAAAATTAAAAGGATTTAAATAAATTTGGTAAATTAGTTCCAGTAAAATACTCTTTAAAGATTAAAGTATGAAATTCATGAAATTTATAGAGTACTATTTCTAACCCTTTAGGCAAATTTATAAATAAATTTGATATGCTATATAAAATCTTTATATATTTACATAACTGTTCTACTGAGCAACAGATTTAAGCCTTTGGCTTGTGCAGATGAGGAACTATTCAAGGGAAGGAAAACAAAAGAGAGATCTCGAGAGAAGGATGTGAATGATAAACTTAATTAGATTATAGTTATAGGTGATTCTATGACAAGTCATGTGGATAGGATAGTCTGTTGGGTAAATAGGGAGAAAATAATTAGATTATGCTACCCACAGGCATGGATGGAGGATATAACTGATGGAGAAAAGACATAATAAAGGGGACTAACAATCATGCAGTTTTGGTTGTGGATGTAGGGGCTAAAAATGTAGAGAAAGGAAGATCAGAGGAGCTAATTGATAAGTACAAAAGGTTGATAAAGACATTTAAATAAAAGGGCCATAACTTAATTGTTATAAGAATACTTCTGAGAATTAATTGTGGGGGTGAAATTATAAGTAAGTCACTAGGGCTGAATACTAGGCTTAGGTTAATATTGTTGCATCAGCGAGGTCACGTGGCTAGTGTCACGCCACTTCTTTCTCGAACCTTCCTAGATTGGGGGGTAGTCTGGTATATATAGAATGGTGACAGCATGGCGGGACATTGTGTAGGTAGTGAGTAATTGATTTGCAGTCACAGTTCGTTCGTTATAGTGTTTGTTTTAGCGCAAATGTTGAAATTACGTGTATCGTAAAGTTATATTCGGAAAGAATAAACCAGTTTTATTAAGTAAGGACTTGTGTCGCTAAAGTTTGGTCGGAACGAAGTTACGGAAAACTAATTAACAAACGGAGACATAACAATATTTAAGGATGAGTAGATTGGCTGGTTGGACTTGTGAGATCAGTTTAATGGGAGAAGGAAGCTTTTTGGAATGGGTGATTTACATTTAAATAGGGTAGGGGCTGGCTTGTTTGCAAGGGCTATTAACTCAGCTGTAAAGGAAGTTTTAAACTAGGACTAGACAGTGGTAATCGAGGGCCAGAATAAACTAAGTGCAAAAAAAATAAGATGTAGAGAAAAGTTTAGCATAGGAAATGGGTATAGAAGTAGTTCTAAGGGTAGGCTTAATTGTTACTATTCTAATGCTAGAAGTATAAGAAATAAAATAAATGACTTTAGAGCACTGGTAGGAATAGAAGAATCTGATTTAATGGGAATAACTGAAACATGGTTAAATATAAACAATTTTGATGACAGAAATTTTTTTGAAATACAGGGTTATAGGTTATTTAATAGGGATAGAGTACTAAAGAGAGGGGGAGGAGTGGCTTTATATGTAAAATGTGAGTTACATCCTGTTGAAGTTGAGGATATCAAAGATAATAGCAAGGATATTGAATCCATTTGGGTTTATATTAACAGATATAAAGAGAAAAGGCTTTCAGTGGGAATTTGTTGCAGACCATTAGAAAATACTGATGAAATTAATGAGAAACTTTTACAGTGAGGTTAAGATTTCAGCTGTTAATGAGATTGTAATTATAAGTGACTTTAATTCTAAGCACATAAACTGGGAAATATTACAGTCAAACTATGAGAGAAAAAAGTGATCATTGCTTTATTAGATTCAATGTTTTCCTGAATATGGAGATCAGGAATAATGATATTTTAGTTACAAATTTCAAAAATGTAAATTCTGAAGGGATTGACAAGAATTATGTGTTGTGAATTGGGCAGCTGAGTTATTTGGAGACACTGATCAAATGTAGAAAATTTTTAAATACATTAGAACCTCAACATTAAGTGCACCCTTCTGACTGCATCCAAATGCCCTCTATACCAAGGTGCCCTTAATATCAAAAATGAGCCATGCTAAACTGGATCCCATATTGACTGTACTAAGTTTCTAAATTTTAAGGTCCCCCATTTTGTTTGGTGTATGCATTTAAAGCCATTTTGTTACATGTATGTAAGCAGCATTTTTGTGTATACTGTGAAAATATTAAATAAATGGAGCAAAGAAATATGTTTTTTAAATTTATTTCTATTCCATAGGTATGAAAATAAATGTACATGTAAAAAGTTACCATGCATTTGTACATCACACACATTGGGTCATTAGCACAAATATGTACATGTATAATAAACTTATACTCTTATTCTTTCCATCATTAGTTATGTGTTTACTTTGTAAAAACATCTTTATTAGATGATTGTTTGTCATATTTACACTGATGATGTTGCAATTGACCCTCATGAGTCATGAAAATGTCTGACAAACCTCACCCAAGTGCAAATTGTTTTAATATGATACTCTCGAGAGCAACAAAGCATGTGCACAGAAATAAGCTGACTTGACTCCTGCTCCAAAAACACGATGTGGAATTTATCAGCTTATGTATCCTACAGTGTTTACTGCAAGAATTCCTCAGAGTAATAAGATTGCACTTTGAATCTGTGAAAACGTTTACTACAGTATATGGTTCAGAGCCGATCCAATAAACATTGCAAGTGTTTGAATATTGGTCATCCTTCTGGGATGTTTGGAATTTAGTAGTATATATATATATATATATATATATATATACATGTATACCATACAGGCATACAAAGATATTTGTGCATGTAGTCATAAAATCCTGTTTCCCTTTCAGCAAACTTATTCATCATCCACTAAATACTCTTTATTCATAAATGCTTAAAATTTAGTTATTTTTATTAAAACATAAAAGAATAAATAAAAATACTTCAAAAATAAAGATTTTGAGTACTTACAGTGTTTTGAGTAATAGTACAGTTATTTAATAAAGTTTTATAGAGAATGAGACTAAAGACACTGCTTTTAATCCAGAACACTGAGGTGTACGTTAGTGCAAGATTTATTTCCGTTACAAATAATAGAAAAAGGAAAGAGACTGAAAAGGTCTGCCCATTGTTTCAAGGTGCCTCTTAATTGAGGTTCTACTGTTACAGTCAAACTATGAGAGAGAAAGGTTTTTGGAAACTGTTTAAAATGGTTTTCTTCACCAATTGGTCAAGGAAACTACTAGAAACAATGATATTTTAGATTTATTATTAACTTCTAATATAAAAATGGTTCAGAGAGTGGAAACTGGGAAACATCTGGGTACAATTGACCATTGCTTTATTAGGTTCGATATTTTGCTACATATGAAGATCAGGAATAATGATATTATGGTTACAAATGTTAAAAAAGCAAATTTTGAAGGGATGTGACAAGAATTATCTGTTGTGAATTGGGCAGCTGAGTTATTTGGAGACACTAATCAAATGTGGAAAATTTTTAAATATTCAAGATAAACATATTCCTTATAGATAGTAATAGGTGGCTGCAAATAAATATCAAGGTTGGTTCAAAAAGGGTAAAAGGGCTAAAATATGAAAAAACATCTCAAGTTTAAGAAATTTAAATTGACTGGTTTGATGGAAGATTTAGAAGATCATAGAATATCAAGGAAGTTTGTCAAATATGAAATTAGGACATCAAAAAGGATGTATGAAAAACGATTGGTTGAAAATGTAGAAATTGACAGAAAGGATTACTTTAAATACATTAAGGGTAAAAAAAATGTTTGGATGGGGTAAGAGTTTTGAGGGATGATGAAGGCTCATATCTGATCATTATTAGATGGATGGGTTATTAAATTCTGTTTTTTTTTATTCAGTTTTTACTAATGAAAATTTAAGCAATATTCCTCATCTTGAACAGTTGATAGATGGAAACAAGATCGAACAAGATGATCACGTTAGTTCTTATCTTGTTAAGAAAAATTGGTAAGTTTAAAGAATAATATAAGGCTCCTGGGCCAGATAATATTTCCCCAAGGGTTTTGAAGGAGGATAAGGATTAGATATGTGAGCCACGTGCTACTGTTTTCTATAAGTCCTTGAATAATAGGAAGGTGCCAGAGGATTGGAAGTTGGTTAATGTTATTCGTTGTTTTCAAGAAAGGTGATAAAAATTGTCCCAGTAACTATAAGCCTATAAGTCTTACATCAATTGTGGGAAAAGTTCTGGAAAGTCTGATAAAAAATGCTTTGTAAAGTCATTTAATAAAGTTTATAATGTTATTGTATAGCCAACATGGTTTCACTAAGGGAAAATCTTGCTTTACACATCTTTTGACATTCTTTGAACAGGTTACTGCTTATGTAGGTGAGGATAAGAGTATAGATTTGGTATATCTGGATTTACAAAAAGCATTTGACAAGATGCCACATAAAAGGCCTGTAAAAATTATCTCTATAGGTTTGGGAGATAGGTTAGTTAATTGGATAGAAGAGTGGCTGAATGGAAGGAACAATAGGGTTGTTATAAATGGAGTTCAGTCAAAGTGGATTAATGTCACAAGTGAGGTACCTCAGGGCTCAGTCTTAGGATCTTTGCTCTTTTTGATTTACATCAATGACACATATATAATGGAATGGTCAATAAATTACTTAAATTTTCTTGATTATATTAGTGTCTTCGATGTTGCTCGCTGTAAGGAGGATGCTGCTGATTTACAAAAGGATTTAAATAATTTAGTGAGTTTGGCAAATAAATGGCAAATGGATTTCAATTATAATAAATACAAAATAATGCATGTGGTTTATCATAATTTGAATTATAAATATAATTTGGATGAGAGTAACCTTAACAGCATCATGAAAGAAAGGGATCTAGGTGTGATAGATGATCAGCCTCAAAAGCCATCTAAGCAGTATGCTGTTGCTAGTGGTAGGGCAAATGGGATTTTAGGTAGTATCTACAGAAATATTGAATACAAGTCTAAAGAGGTTATAATTTCATTGTACAAGTCACTGGTTAGGCTACATTTGAAATATTATGTTCAATCTTGGGCACTTTACCTTAGAAAAGACACTGAATTGTTCAAAAGGGTTCAGAGAAAGGTTACAAGAATGGTGCCTGGGATGGAGAGGTTGTCATATGAGGAGAGGTTAAGATTTCTGAAATTGTTTTATTTTGAAAAAAGAAGAGTTAGAGGGGATCTCATTGAAGTGTTTAAGATTGTTAGGGGAATTGATGGTGTTGATGCATCATCTTTTTTCATACTTAACAATCAGAATAGTAGGACTAGGCGACAAAAATATCTATTTTGGCATGGTAGGAGTCATCTTCAGCTAAGTTTCTTTGTTTGTTTTGAATTTTGCGCAAAGCTACACGAGGGCTATCTGCGCTAGCCGTCCCTAATTTAGCAGT
>NW_013667286.1:7516-10794 GCF_000517525.1 Limulus polyphemus | reverse complement strand
TAGAGCACTCCCGAAGGAACGGGATAGTTCTAGAAACGTGGCGTGACACTAGTCACGTGATCTCGCTGACACAACAATATGATATAACAATGAAAATCTGGCAGTTGCATCAACGTTTTTTTTACATAAATAATATAAAAGAACTTATATTTTTCATTAATATAGATATAGAAATAAATACAATTAAAAAAAATTAAGGAAAAGGTAGCAGACACACTAAAAATTAGAAGTGTAATAATATTAATAAACAAAAAAAAATCAAACTGCCAAGCAGGTATGATAAACATGTTGATTCCTTATACACAGCAACTCAGTTAATCTTATATTTAAACATGTTTAGTTAATCTAATATATATTTGTCTAATTGAAGAAGTTTTTAAAAAAATATATATTATAGTTGACCATATATTAACTATTCCTTTGTTTTAAATTATAAAAACCATATAAATATATATGTACCTAGTGATATACTTATTAAGTTATTACAAATCTTTTAGATAATTTTAAGCTGCATTTAAAAAGTTTCACTAAAAAGATTTAGACATAGATTATTAAAAAAAAAGGTTGACCTTACCGATCCCTGAGAATTGTCCATAACTCTCCTCCTAAACACACCTCCATTAACATGTATAAGTATTTAGAGTCTTTAAAGGTGTGGTATAGCCTAAAAAAATTTTTTTGTAAGATTGAAATCAAACATTGACCTGAAAAACAAAATCCAGTAGTAGTCCTTTATTGTATATTTATTCATATTACTTTGATTTTTTTAGGATTTATTCAAATAACAATTGCTTTTTCTTGAAACAAAACATTGTACAAAATTAAAGAAGTAACATATCTTAACAAGCTTAATGGAACCTCACAATAGCATTGAAAAATCAGAACTTCTTAATATAGTTCTGATCTAATACCAAATATAATTACCTAGCTTATCTCAAAAATCAGAAAAATAGACCAAACCTTACAATTATCAGCTTCAAGACATTAAGAATATGGAAAATTAGGCTAATCTTTTCAACTTAATGGCATTAAGATTCACAGCTTTCAGAAAACTAGACCATCATAATAATTTTTATCTGATAATTAGTCTACTTAAGTTAAAGAATATTTAGTTTTGAGGGCTTAGTTGAAGTCAAATTAAGTAGAAATTATAGGCTGATAAAATTATACTTTTTTTTGAAGAAGTACAATCATACAAATCTGCTAGCTCTGAGTAATATTAATCAAAAAATTTTTAAACTAGATAAAATTAATCAGATTATAATTAATACCTTTTAAGTTAGATCAAGATTTTTTTGATTGAATAGAACAAATAGAACTAAGCTCAATGGTCTCTTGTTGATGAGGTAATGTAAACCCCATTTTACATATTTAATCGTTAATAAATCTTTTAAAGAACAATTTTACAAAACAATATATTACAGTTTACTATGTTAATAAACATCTTATCCAATAAAGACGTAATTAGAGTTCTTCTTTACTTGACAATGAAATCACAATTTGCCTCTTCCATGATGACCCTCTCTGATAAGATATGCTGCTGTTGACGGGTTTCCACAATCTGAGATTTTTTCATCACTTTAAGAGCATATGTTTTTGAAGCATCTTCATTTATGTGCACCTAAAACATTACATATTAAATTTAAACCTTAATCTAAAGTAAACATATTCCTGACTAGAGTTGTACAAAACATGTTTATCTTTAGGTTAAAAAAAAACACTTAATTTTTAAAAGATTTTAATAAATTATTTTTATTTTCTATGTAGCTTAAAGTTTTCAAAACACTTACTGTAATTTTCATAAAAATAGAGATATTCGCTAAATATTTGGTTCTGTTCACTTCAAGTTAAATCAACATTATAAAGTTTACAATAATAAGTTAGGAGAATAAAATAATAAAAACACTAAATATGAAGGAATTCTTAAAAAGGGCTGTGCAGAAATTATGGAACTTTTAAAGATTAGTGTTTTATTATTAATAAAAACAACAGTAGCTAGATAGAATGTGGTAATTTTTTTCAGTTGAAGAAGTTACTGGCAAGAAAATAAACTATTATTAGAACTTTTTCCTTTAAAAAAAAAATCCAAATTTTATTTTTTCCCTTTTTGTTGACTAAATGAATTATTATGTTTTTGTTTTTCAGTGGTTAGATTAAAAGACACTTACAAGTTCAACTCTTCCAAATCCTCCAATCCCTAAAGTGGCTACAACTTTTATATCTGTTAATTTCAAATAGGCAAATTCTGTATTCACCCTGTAAATATTTTTTAAAAATGAATAAAAAAATTTAATAGTATAATTACAGAAATAACATACTGTGAAAACAATAATAAGTGAAAACAGACATAAAAGTTTAATAAGAATAGAAAATGAAAACCATATTCTACAGTTATCTATCTTCTTATTATGTACCATGGATATTACATGAAACATGTGTGTCAAAACCAGGGAGAATGTGGTGGAGAGAAGTTAAAGGCCAGATGCAAAATGTAGTTTCCTTCTAGTGGGGGCCACTATGTCATCCCACACGAATTGCATGCCCAAATTGAATTTAATGCTTAAATGACTTCATTGGTACCCTAAAACTAAAAAAAAAGTTTGGGTGATAAATCAATAAAATGTGATGGCTATTTTGAATTTACATATAGTTTGCAATTAGAAAATCTACATAGCTCAACAGTTTTTTTTTTTTGTCTCTATGTATTGTTACGTCTCTGGTTGTTAGTTAATTTTCCGTAAAAATTCTTTCCGAAAAAAATTTAGCGAGACAAGTCCTTTCTTAAATAAAACTGGTATATTCTTTCTGAATACAACTTTGCAATACACTTAATTTCCACAGTCATGCTATAACAAACGCTATAATTCACAACGAACATCTCACATGCTTGACTCAATTGTCCCTATCTACCTCTGTCTGCAGTTCAATTACACATTGTTGCCGTCACCTCTTGGCGGCTTATGTATATACAAGAATACCGCATATCTAGTAACCTCTTGACGCTTCAGGAAGGGACGTGAACATTCGAGAATATGACGTGTTACTAGCGTCACGTGACCCCCGCTGTCGTAACACTGCCCCTTTTTTAGTATTGTTCGTCCCGAATAATAGCCACTTACATTAAACCAATAAACAATTAACAATAACTTAAATAAATGTACAGAATTTACAAACACAAAATTAAGATTCAACAAAGTCTCTTAAGTGTGCGGGACATATCTTCTTCCGTACTGGTCTCCGTCTCGTTGGCGTCTGCTTCATGTGGGATTCATCTGCTT
>NW_013667286.1:0-6621 GCF_000517525.1 Limulus polyphemus | reverse complement strand
TGTGTGTGCTTGGCATTTTATACCTAGCTGTTGGGACTTTCAAGATGGGGAATGATGGGCGTCAGTCAACACCAACCACTACTGGTATCCTTGAGGCCGACTTTTAGTAATATTCCTCCTACACTGGCTCCTCAAATGTCCATGCTTTCCACAGTTCCAACAACTTTTCTGGATACCAGCCTTTCCTGCTGTGGCACCTCCCCTGTGATGAAGTTTCCAGCATTGAACTCTCTTGTGCCCAGGTTTATTACAGTGCCAGCAAAGTCCCTCAAACTTCTCTGAAAGCTGACCTTTTCTGGCCTCGAATCCTGTTGACTGTACCAACCTTGGTACTTCTGTGCTGGATTTAATGTAGGATTCAAATTCAAGAGTTATGGCAATTGCATCCTGCATGGTAGAGGGGTGTGCTTGCATCACTTGTATTTGCCATCAAGTCTGCTAAGCTGTAGTTTGATTTTCCGCCTCCCGATTCCAGTTTTTTGTCCCACTCTCTGACAGCAATTTGTTACATCTCCGTTCGTTAGTTAATTTTCCGTAAAAATTCTTCCCGAAGAATTTCAACTATACAAGTCCTTTCTTAAATAAAACTGGTTTATTCTTTCTGAATACAACTTTGCGATACACTTAATTTCAACAGTCGCTCTATAACAAACGCTATAATTCTCAACGAACGTCTCACGTTCTCGACTTAACAATACTCAGTTCAATCACACACATTGTTGCCGTCACTTTGTGACCGTCTTATATATACAAGACTACACTATATCTAGAAGGATCTTGAGATTTAAGGAAGGGACGTGAATGTTCGAGAAGGACGTGGCATGATACTAATCACGTAAACTCCGCTGACGCAACAACACATATTAAATTTTATGTTGCTATTAAAGTATAAATGGGAATGAATAAAATATTTGCATAAGTAAAGTACAGCAGAAAATAGTTAAGTGTGTACAAAGAAATATTTCAGTAGCCAACAGAATAAATTCCTAAGTCCTGGTCATTTAAAGATAAAGTAAAATAGTCATGTGTGTTGCTGCAGTCATTGCCTTTACACAAAGAAGTGCAACAGAAGAATTTTGATGTTTGGATACACTTCCCAGAACAACCACATTTGACTAGCTCAGAAACAGGTGTTAGTGACTTGTGGCAAAGCACTGGGACTAATCTGCCATTCTCTGCTTAAAGGGAAGAACTGTGAGGTTTGGTTTCTTGTAGCCTTTGCCTTAAGTTGCTACAAGCAAGGTTTGATCTTTGAACATGTGGTTTGAGGGCTGCAAATGTTGGTGGCAGCATCTCTGTTTTTAAGTTTTTTGTTTTAAAGAGTTCCCATCTTAAATCATTCAGTTTCCTCTGATGACTTGATTTGGCATAAGATGTACATGTGAAAGTTTCAAGATTAAGAATAATACTTGCAATGTTGACTTATTCCTCACCAACACTTTGGAAAGCCATAATCAAATCACTATCTTCATCTGTAAACTGAGGTAGCAGGAGAGCCATCTTTTCTTAGAAATCTAATAAATTTCCCTCCCCATTCTGCCCCTGAAAAAGAATATGCACTATAAGCTCTCTGCAAACATTGGAAGTTAAAACAAGGTACCTTTCTTGTATATCTATCCTCCTATGTAAATGTACTTAACCTTTCGCCAGATGGATTTGTCCCTAAATTCAAATGATGAAGTTCTTTTGGATGCATAGTTTAGCAATTTCTTCAAATGTTCAATTTCAAAATTTTCGTTTAAGTCACTTTTGCATAGTTTTGAACACACTATACACACTGCTGATGATTTAACACTTGTGTGCCATAACTCAATTCAAACTATAATGTCACAGAATTAGTGTGTCCATTTTTTTACACCATACCAACTTCTCTTTCTAGCAGATGTAGTAATTGTCATCACTGCAAAGGACACCACCTACAGATATAGGTAGTGATTATTTAGCATAGGTTTCAACACTATACTGACTTTTTGTTTTCAAGAAATTGCTAACAACAGTTTTATAGCTTCTGAAAAGATGTTTTTTTCTCTCATATGGACAAATTGTTCATATTGTTTTATAAAGTTAGCAACAGTTTTATACAAATTGTTATGGAATATAAGAGCATAATAAAGTGAAATACTTATATTAACTATGTTAAAGAGCACATGTTGAAATTGACAAAATTATAGTGTATTGAACTGTAGCAGCTGCTGCTAGTTAAATCTAACTCACCTTGACCTAAAAAAGTCATCACACTTTGACCTAAAATTATCACCAGATGAGACATTTCAGTTTGTTCCTATCAGGATGCTTGTATAATAATTTAACCAACATATATATATTCTGGTATTTTAAGTTGATCTTTATTAATTCAGGTTGAGGTTTTAACTACAAACAATATCAGTCGAATGAAAACAATTATAAGCATTTTTTCTTATATGTTTGTATAATTCTGATTTTTTAATCATAACTATAAATTAAATAATATAAATCTAAATGCAAATATCATGCTTTATTATCATTATTTTCAGAGATAAAAAGCAAATACAGGATGTCTGGAACCATAGGCACTTTAACAATTTTAAAAAATCTATTCCATATACTGTCCTTGTAATTAAAAACAAGTTTGGATTAACAACAGGATTTATCTAACCTTCTCATGCTTTAACAGCACCATAATCAGTCACATGTTTAAAATTAAGAAACGATGCAAATCACCTATGGTTTCAGGCTTTTCAGAAATCCTGTATTGGCCACATGAAGACAAATAAATGCATATATATATATATATATATGATCACTACCTAAATCCTCACTATTCTAAGATGCATTAAAAAAAAAGGGTAAAACATTTGGCACCTAATTTTTGGTGACTGAACATGACTCATTTAACAGCTTTATGCAATAAAGTCAATTTGGGCACAAAAATTCCACAGGAGCCAAACATTTGTAGCCCCCATTATTTACTCTGATATGACAGCTAATTTTACATGTTTTCTAAAAAAGAAACCAAACTGTTCTTTAAATGTTGATTGGTTTAACTTGCTCCATCTTTCCTGGCACCTTTGCTTATGTGAAATACATGCTCTGGAATGCTTAAAACATCATTTTATAAATTTATAAATGACAAGATTCACACTTTCAATGTAACATTATGCTCAATTTTGGAAACTTGATATTTATCTTTAAGGATAGTAATTATTTGTATGAAGGATAAACAAAATTTTGCCTTAGGGGATCTCCTGATTTCAAGTGGACGAATGACACAAAACCTTAATTTTTTTAGATGATTGTATTTCTTATAAAATTGTCATCCCAAACTAATTTGTATAAATATGATTAGTATTTTATTTACGTATTCTGTGTATTAGCTTTTATGCATTTTTTCCCCTTACTTATAAATATATATTCTTATAATTACAAGACAAAACCATGACTAATGATGATCATTTTTCATTTTATATTGCAAAAAATATTAAAAAAGAGACACAGCACATTACTGCATTTTTCAAATAAATTTCACAACATGCTATGAAAAAATTATATTGAACAAACTTAAACTCAAAGAAAAATAGATACAGACAAAACAAAACATCTCTACATTATTACAAAAAATTATTTATAAATATTTTGGATACCATCTGAAGCTAGAATCCATTATTTTATGATAAAATGAAATCTGGCAGCATTACATATATATATAATTGCTTAGTTGATAAAAGTACAGCCAAATGGTACTTTTAACTAAATACTTTTATGATTTTACAGTTTTTTTCTTATAAAAACAAATGTCAGCCAAAAGACACCTAGAAATTTAGAAAATGAGATTATACAGTTCTTATAAAATATGTAATATAATATCTACAAATAAATGATCTTTTAAACAAACTTGATGCATTTTATTAGGTGGGAAAAAATCATCAAATATCAAACAAGATTAATGTTATAAGTTTTGCACTGGAAACTTAGTATTTACAACTATATATTGTTTAATTCTTTAAGATACATCTTAGCTAAATAAGAATTAATTAACTACATATAGCACTGTGAGAACAATATCTTACTTTTTTCTTTCAGTTACCTCCTCCTCATCATAACATTTTCGTTTAATTTCATCAATGTTACTAATAAGTTGAATGAACGGCCTGAAAACAAGAGAAACAATGTTAATTTCAGATAAGAAACAAACATACCTAATGTTAAATGTTGATATGTATAGCAACTGTTTTTATTAGATTTCATATAGCAGAAACAACTTATACTATTCAGAGAAAATATAAAAGGTACATAAAAATCCCAGAAGTCAATAAATTAAAATCTTCTTAACATGTTTTAAAGTACTGAAAATGAATTATTGCAAAAATGTTCTTGAAAAATACGTTTTCTTCAAATTACTTTGAACAACATGCACATAATTTTATGAAGCCATATACACTTAGAAGAATTACACAGCAATATGTATTTGTTCTAAAATAGTCTATGAGGAAACATTACCTGAAAATAAGATCATTTCCAACAAATTTTTCCTCTACAAATATACTTACTCTCGATCTATGATAAGACATGTTACACCATCAGGATCACTAGCAATGATATTAGCTGTCCGAACATCTTCCCTATGAATTAATAACAACAATTTATACACACAAATCTCTATCTATGTAAAATAAAAACATTTTATTTTCTGTTATCTGTCTTTTATAGATGAAATATGCATCTGGTCATGCATAAAAAATAAACAAAACGTAAGATATATGAATATAATAAAAATAATATATTAAACTAATATCACAACATGGCTACAGTTATGTACATGGATTATTTTAAAGTAGCATCATCAGTATTTAAATTTATCAGTTATTTATGGAAGTAGGACTAGCATAACCAAGATATATTTGTTTATTTATAATTAAGACAGTGATATTGAAGTTTTTTACGTCACTTTACAAAAAATATTATTCTTGGGATAATTATATAAATTAATGAAACAGATTGAAAGTGTCCACAAAAAAAATCTAACAATAAAATATTTTTTTCATGCAATTTCATTTCTTAATTGGTTATATCAAGAAAATAATACTTGCCAAATTATAGAAAGCAAACTAATCCAGATGTTCATGTGGTATGCAAGTTTTTGTTTTTTATGTACGTGCTAATTCTTTGTTAAAAGGTATTTTGTCTTTGTGTGTACCTGCAGTTGCTTGTTCTTTTTTTTCAAGGAATTTGTTTTTGTAATTGTAATATTTCATTACTTTTTGATGGATTCTTTCATTGTTTGAAAATATCATTGGATTATGTACTGTGATTTAAATCGTGTTTTCAAGGGTTTTCATTTTAATTTTCTCAGTTTCTTACAATATGTATTTTTACATTTATTTGAAGTAGTATTAATTGTTTGTTTATTTGTTATTAAATACAAAGTCATAGGCAGTGACTGAGTCTTTAAAACATTGTTTTATTGGATATTATTTTTACCTCATTTTACTTGTTTTCTGGATTTTTAAAAGAGTGAGATATTTGTTTGGGTAGGCTATTCTGTCATGTGTGGGAGGTTGCAGAATTAGAAGAATCAGTTTGTGCACCTAAATAAAAAACTCTCCTCAGTAACTCACATCCACCCTTTTTCAATCTTTCTGTCTCTCTCTCCACATGTACTGTATAATATTTTTGCATTGATGAGAGTAATGCCCCGTGAGGAATGGTTTACTTAGGGAGGCTATACTCCTCCAAGCTTCTTATATGTGCTGCCCCTACACAAAGCCTATCACAAATATCAAAACCTGGTTTTCAATTTTATAGGTCTCCAGACTTATTGCTGTGCCACTGGGGGCTTTAAGTTGTAGTTAAAGGGTTTTGTCCTGTTGTAATTAAGAATGAATAATTATTAAATGTTTTTTATGTATGTGTATTTTAGGAATAAAGTAAAGGTAACATATTTCTGGATCACATTGTAAGTTTAAAATTAAGTGGATTTAAAGTTAATTTTAATTGTTGGCTTAAGGACAGGACTGAGAGAGAGAGATAATAACAAAGAATTATTCCAAATTATTCAGTTATTTAGTTTCTGCATTGTTATGACAGCAACACATGGTTCAGGATGTCTAACGTTATCTTGTTCTAGTCACTTCTGCAATATATTCTTTTGTCATATGATGTCTTATGACTGCAAAGATATTGTAGTTCTGTACCTTGAGCATGGATTGAACTAGTTAAAACTGGAATATCCTTTACTGGTTGAAATATGACATCATGCAATTAAAATTGATAGCTGGTCAATTATGGCAGGAAAAAGGAGCCACAAAGTGACACATACCTCTTTATGATCCAAAAAGTTATTTATTAGAGGTGAGTGAATGAACACAAACAAAATTATCATAAACAACTTACCCCTGCAGGGCTTTCTCTCCAAAAAAATCCCCTTGGTGTAAAGTTCTGATGTATTTTTCCTCTTCTAAGTCTGGGACCTTTATTGTCACTTTCACCTCAATGTAAAATAAAGATATAAGTTCCTAAACAATTGCATCAAATTATATTTCCAGAGATTATACTTGTGTTAACACACACACACAAAACACAACTTATAAACTAAAACTAGAATACATATATAGTATTAAACAGATGTTACCATATGTTACGTCT
>NW_013667285.1:262070-265705 GCF_000517525.1 Limulus polyphemus | reverse complement strand
GCGGGTATATAAAAAGAGGGGAATATAACGTGTCTGAGTAGATAGTGAGTAATTGAACTGCAGTCACACGGTATTGTTGAAGTTAACGTTCGTTCGTTACAGTGTTCTTTTAGCGCGAGTATTGAGATTAAGTGTATCACAGGTTATATTCGGAAAGAATAAACCAGTTTTATTAAGTAAAGACTTGTGTCGTTAAAGTTTCGTTGGAACGAAGTTACGGAAAAATCAATTAACAAACGGAGACGTAGCAGTATCCATAAGAGTGCATAAGTAACTTAAAAAGTTAATGGGGTTTGGTTTCCATTGGTAATTAAAAAGCCGTAGAATTCTAATTCTATGACTGTCGGTGTATTATTGTGCAAACAAAACAAAGAATATTCTTCACGTATATTGCAACTCAGTTCCTTCTGGCCATCTACGTTTAATTAACTTTGATAAAATTAGGCTTTATTCTTGTTTAAAAATCCCTAGGTCGATCTCCTTTTCCAGGAATATTCTCCCTCTTTGGTTAACAGTACGCGGACTTTTAAACTCGAGCTCAACATATTTTAAGTTTCTAGACTCAAAACACGTTACAATACTTGCATAGAAATGATTAAAATAGAATCTGAAAAAAAAAAGCTCCGATTTCTTTTAATATTAGACACTGGGAAAATATGGCCAATTGGAAACTGGGGGAAAAATTTTTTTCTAACCAACCATACATTGATAAAGAAATGCAAATAATCAACAACAGCTGTGAAGCCCACTTATATGTATATTATAGCTTTCCAGTGGCTCGGCAACAAGCCTGCAAGCTTACATCTTAAAAAATATGGTTTCGATACCCATGGTAGGCAAAGCATAGATAGTCCATTGTATAGCTTTGTGCATAACAACTAACTAGCCGGTTTATAATATTTTTTTATTTGTAACATAAATTTTAGCCTTTTCCATGATAACGTAATTTTTATAGGAGTTAGTCAGGTTAGCCTTCAGGATATGCAACGTAGTCAGTTGCCTAAGGAACCAAATACCCACATCTTCTAGTGTGAGTAAGGGCGCAACCATAATTTCTGCCTAAGGCACAAGTTAACTTACAACGAGTCCTGGAATCAGTTTTATATTTCAATTCATTTTGCCCTGTTTATCGCATATGAGTAAGAAAAAAAAATGTATGTATTAATTTATCATACAAATTAGACTGTATTATACATTGGATCAATATTTCTAGGCCTCATGTGCGACAGCGGTAAATCTTCGAATTTACAACACTAGAATAAGGCGTTCAATTTCACTCGGTAGACACAACAGACAGCCTGATGTGGCTTTGCTAAAAAAACACATTTCTAACACTTAGCCAACAGAAATCAAAATATTTTGTGCCACTTTATTTTACTATATATGTATTACCAACAGAGTCATAATTTCTGCGTTATGTTTTTAGTTGATACATTATTCTGTTGATTTCATTTACACATTTTTTGCATTAATTATTTATTACACTACTTAATTATAAGAATATTACTCCAGCATTTATTACACATTAACCCCACCTAAAATTTCTTAAGTTTACATATTAGAAAAACAAAAATCGATGAATAACCTTTCAACTCAAGGTACTGGAGCACTTAGAAAGATGAGACAAAAATGGGTCGTTTATACTACTATTACGGGGATTCTTTTGATATAAGACCTTTGCACTTGTTTTAGGTCCTAGACTGATTTACATATTTTCAGCAGAGAGCGAGAATACAGGAATAAGATATTGATCTGCCTTATGGAGATTCTGTCCGTAATGGGGCCCGGCATGGCCAGGTGGTTAGGGCGCTTGACTCGCGATCTCAGGGTCACGGGTTCGAATCCTCGTCCCGTCAAACATACTCGCCATTTCAGACGTGGGGGCGTTATAATGTGACGGTTAATCCCACTATTTCTCTGCTAGTATTTCCATTCCATAACTTCGGCTAGTGTGGTTGACCAGTGACATTGAGGACAATGACAGTATCAGACTCTTAACATTGGACACAGGTTTTGTCCAAAGAACATGGATAAAACCACTGAGAGCCTTAAAGGTTTATTTCAGGCCACAACACTGTATCATTCAGCATAAAAGTGGACGACCTGGCTGATGAGGCGACTTTGTGTTCTATTAACTTCATAAAATTGTGATATGCTAACCCTCATGGACGAATTTCTATTTCTAGACACTCGAAAATTACGGGTGACTAACTTAACTAACCTCTTCGAAAAGCACCGTCTTGTGTGTTATGTTTGCAAGAATCTTACAAATGTCGGAAAAAATTAGCCGAATAATTAATCAAGCCGTACACATTTGTTTCACTGAGAATATTAAATGATATATAGTTTCTTCATAGTGTTTAACCTCTGTTGGACTATATAACCACGACTTAAAGGAGATTTAAGATGCGGAACTATGCGTGATATTGCAAATTAATAAATAAACTTTCCTTTAACGTGGTATATCCTTCTATGCTTACCGTCGTGTGGCTTTATACTAGTGTTTCGTGCAGACATTAAGCTCTATACGTGAGTGCAGTTATCTAATCTCGCTAAACTTTCTTGTGTGTTAGGCTTATCCACAGAAAATGGGTATTATATCACTCTACAATGTTACGTAACCAAACTTTCTAAACGGTTCTACTTACAGAACTGCGGATGGCTATTAACTATTTCAAACTGTGTTGTCATTGTGAGCATAGAAACTGCTTATTCGTTAAAAGCAATTTCTTTAAAATAAAGGGCGATGACCTGTGCTTCCTGTTTCTGTCATCTAGGAATATTAGTAATAATTGTGTTGTCAAATTACTGTTGTACTAGAGTTACCACTACATATATTTATGACTGGTTTTTATCTTAGTGATAAACAGTTTGTTAAATTTCGCGCTAATCTACTCAAGGGCTATCTGCGCTAGCCGTCCATAATTTTGAAGTGATAGACTAGAGCGAAGGCAGCTAGTCAACATCACTCACCGCCAACTCTTGGTCTACTCTTTAACAAAGAATGGTGGGATTGACCGTCACATTATAGCCCCCATACGTCTGAAAGAAAGGGCTAGTATGTTCGGCGGTAATTGAGAAAAACGGTGTGTGTGTACTTTCTTTTACAATTATTAAGAGCTTCATCTTGACGCGTTAAAATATCCTTACCCACCAACATCATCGTACTAAGAAGCACAGAAAGAGTTAATTATAAAATCAGAAAACGCAGTATTTAATAAAAATTAACAACCATTGCTAAATGCACGATCTTTCTCAGGAGCAACAGAATATAACGTGTATGAAATTATCATATTATAAAATTTAGAATTTTTTACTTTGAGAAAATTAAGGAAGCCCTTTGCACATATTTTCCTAGAAGAATTGACGATTACATACAGGGGTCGCTACTTAATGTTTTATAAGAAGATATATTTCTCCTTAAGAAAAAAAAATCGATTTTAATCCTCGATAAACGTTTACATACTACATAATAGCATTAGTGTGACAACTGTTTATTAGCTATCTCAGTGCCGTATAAATCCTCGATAAACGTTTACATACCACATAATAGCATTAGTGTGACAACTGTTTATTAGCTATCTCAGTGCCGTATAAATCCTCGATAAACGTTTACATACCACATAATAGCATTA
>NW_013667285.1:253755-261236 GCF_000517525.1 Limulus polyphemus | reverse complement strand
GTTCTACGTAAAACTGTATAATCAATTAACGAATATTGTTAATGTATATTTTTCACTGATATATATATATATATATATATATTTATAAGGGTAAATATAAAGACGCAACTTTTAAAAAGCGTTTTTTTTTTGTTAAAAATCAGCAAGTTCTTTTTCAGTCAAATTTACTTTGAGTTTTATGATGAACCACAAATCTAACGTGCCATAATATTCGATTTCGCAATTTGCAAGATTTACATACGTGCTTATATTTCCCTTTTTAAATATATTTTTCTATAATGTTGAATAAATTTCGTCTAATTGATTGAAATATTTATTATAAAAGTTTAGGATTACAAAAACTTGAAATGTATTCTTCATTAGTCGAAACAATGAGATAATCACAAAATTTTCACATCATTAGTTACGAAGTAACAGTAAGAATGAATAATTACTGTTAAATCTGGATCAAGTGTTAGGCTTAGGATTTGCGAATTAACCGACAAAAACTAGAATGTTTAATATTTTATATTAGTTAGAACTTATTATGCTGTAATTGAGACTATATTAACAGCAGAAATATAATTTATTAGGGCAAAATCAGAGAGAAACTAGTCTAAATGATTTTTAAAATTGTAAGCCATCCAACATATTAGTGTTAATACTGTTACGACAGCGGTAGTCACGTGACGCTAGTAACACGTCATGATATTCTCAAAGGTTCGTGAATGCTCGAGTGTTTACTAGATGTACTGTATTCTTGTATATAAGACCGCCAAGAAGTCAAGCGCGTGAATAGTTCGTTGTGAATTATAGCATTTGTTTAAGTTAACTGACTGTGGAAATTAAGTGTATTGCAAAGTTGAATTGAGAAAGAATAAACTAGTTTTATTTAAGAAAAACCTGTATCGCTGAAGTTCTCTTCAGAAGGAATTAAAAAAATTAACAAACGAACACAGAGGCGTAACAATACCTTTAAATATGATGGTAAGTTAGGCTTAACAATTTTCAAAAAACAGCAAGATATTTACACTAAACTGCTGTTACCTATTTAGATAAAACTGGTATGACTCAGAACGTAAAAACTGATTATTTGAATTAATCTAATTAAGTGAAAACTTTTTTTTTTTTACATTGTTAAGATGTATTTGTAATGAGATAATCGTTTTACAAAGGATCCGTGTTGGTACTGGCGATGAAATGATTTGGATATATTCACTTATATTTGAAAGACTGAAGATTGGAATGATAACATTTATTTGTTGAAATAACATAAGGATTCAGAACCAACCTTTTTTTTTTGAAAAAAATCACAAGTTCCAAAATTTTAATATAATACTCAAATTGAATTTAATACTGTTACAATGTCATGTATATAACAACGGTAATTATAAAACAACTACCGAAATATGTCTTGCACATATGTGTGTGTGTGTACGCGCGCGCATGGGTATTAAGCATTTTATACGAGTTCTCACTGCAAATTCACAGTTAACTACTTAATATACATTCATATAACAAAAGTTTTGAAATCAGGTGTCTTGTAAAGTCACACGAAAAGCACTGCATTACTATCCATTGAAAAATAAATGTTACTTGTTTTGAATCTCATTGCAACTTACCAATCGACAATTAAAATACCAACACACCTACTGTGTTTCCTGGATGACATTGTTGGTTGAACAGTATTTTATCTTTAATATTTTAAAACTAGATTACTGCTTCATGTTACAAATTTTAATTTTATACGCATTCTAGAATTGGATACAGTTATTAACGTAATATTGATATGAAAGTTATATTTTTAAAAGAGTTTCTACAATCATTAATATCTGAAAAAATACACCTATACATGACTATCACCAGTATCTATTGTAGTACTTTCACTTATAGTGTGATACTGTAATATATACATGCATCTTATTCATATCTACAGACCACAAATATGGTATATTTGTACAGCATTTTCATCCCTACATGTAGATATTTTGAAAATGCATGTATACATACATATAGAACTACTAATAATACATACCCAACCCCATCAATATAGTAGTATTGCTATACATATATATACAGCACTATCACCAATATGGTATACTGCACGATGTTATTAGGGTACTAAAACAATTAAAAACAACACTATATATCACCAGTATGATACTGTAATACAAATATACAGCATTTTCTCCATACTGTTAAAATACACATATGTATACAATATCACCAGTTGATGCTGCACCGTACATATACAGCACTACTGCCAATGTGCTAGTGTAACACATTTTCATGTACAACACTTTCATCATGAGGTTTTGTGAAATACACACAGGTATATTAATAGAACTACTATCTATAGTATAAACTGAGTAAAAGTAACATCATTTCGGTACAGCCCAGCGAAACAGAACTCATTTCAATGCGAGTCATTACTCTTGCAGAACTATTAACAAAATGTATATATATAGTAATACAGAATACACAGTGTACTATAAATAATATTATTGATAAATATGTTTACAACAAGTATCAACAGAGAAAATTGTATCATGCACATATGGAGAAGTCTGCTTCAAATTTATATACTCTATGGTACTACAACAGCTATAATGAAATGTTTGAAATTTACTTAAAACTATTACAAATAATTTTAACTGTGGTTTCGATAATTAGATTTTTCTTCCACTAGTGACACAAAATGAAGTTTGTAACCATCTGGAAGATCTGAATCAATTCTACTCTGAAGAGTAGAGACATCTACAATACGTCTTCCATCATGCAAGTTATTCAGCAGGTCCATTTCTTCTGGAGAAAGTTCAAAATTGAAGACCTGGGCATTCTCTTTCACCCTATGTTTATTAGTTGACTTTGGAATAGTCACAACTTCATTCTGAATTGACCAACGAATCAGAACTTGAGCTGGTGTTCGATTATGATGCTTGGCAATTTGTGTAACTGGGGCCTCCTTCAAAATCTGGCCTTTTGCTAAGGGGCTGTAACCATGAAATTGGATTTTATTCTCCTTACAATATTCAAATAAAGCTTTTGGATTCTGATAGGGATGAAACTCCACCTGGTTAACAAATGGAACTACACTACAAGTATCAAGCTGCTTCTCCAGATCAGGAATATCGTAGTTACTCACACCAATGGAACGGCATAAACCTTCATCCAGAAGGAGTTCCAGCGATCTCCAGGTTTCTTCAAGAATTTGCCATTTGTTGCTACAAGATGACATGCATTCTGGCCAGTGCATCATGAACAGATCAATATACTCTACTCCTAGTCTTTCCATAGACCCATAAAAAGCTTGCTTTGTTGCAAAGGCACCATAGTCTCTTGGCCACAGCTTGGTCGTCAGAAAGATATCCTCTCGTGAGACACCACTGTCTCTGAGAGTTTTCCCTAGAAGCATTTCACATCCATATCGTTTAGCAGTGTCAACCAAGCGATACCCACAATCCTTCAAGGCATGGAGCACTGCTTGGTGAGAGTATCCTCCACTGTGAGATGTCCCCAAACCTAGAATTGGCATTATCACACCATTACGCAGTTCAACCTTAGTAGGTCCAAATTCTTCTTGCTGCTTCCAAATATCTTCTGTAACATGAAGCTTTTCAGTGCCAGTCTGTTCTGAACACTCATTACAACTTCCCTGCGGGCTCATTGTTGATACTCCATTACATAGCATCTTGGCAAGTATTTTTCACTACCTAGAACAAAATAACAAAAATTGTGATTGTGGATCCACAGACAATGGTTAGGGAGAAGTAACAAGATGAACCAACACAGATTAAGAATGATATGAATATGAATGTGGGCAGTGAAAATACTCTCTTTCCAAAAGAAACTTAAGGTTCTTCAACATTAGCATGTGTGGTACTTCAACATTACAAGAATTCAAACAATATGTAGTAACATATCATTAAATGAAAATAGCTACTAACTTACTATGTAATGTCTGGATTTCAACAAAATATTCATTGATAGAAACAGAAAGTCATAAACAACTAAATATTTTTCATTGAACATTCTTATATCATATGCTTTTCTTTTGTTGAATTAATATAAATAGCTACATAAAAAATATCATAATTGAAAGAAAACACAAAGAATAGTAACTATTCAAAAATTACATTAGAAATAAAAACATTTTTGTAAAGACAAAGTGACAGAGGTTCTTGCAGTCACTAATAGCTGTTAATATTATTTAGTTTTTTTGTAATGGGTTTACCTTCTTAGCATGGCACATTTACTAATCTATCTTAAGAACTAGTAGTCAGTGACAACTTTAATCTCTTGGCTCATGTTAATCTATAGTTTAAAAACATCTGTGGAGAAAACCTACAATAGTGAATATGGATTTAGAGGGTAATATTTTTCAGCACCAAGAAAATCCAGAATTCTGGGCACTGTGGTAATTTAATTTTTTATTATCTCCTTGGCTCAGATTCTAATCCAGGAACTCTCACACTCAATTGAAGTAAATTACCAATTGAATTAAAAGGATAACCCACTAGTGCCTGTTAATAAGGCACAACACAAAACATCATTTCTTAATCTAAAATTAACAAAGTATTTGGTCTTGCATTTAATGAAATATTAAATTTAACCACGAAAGTAAAGTACCCATTTTTATATATTAAGGTTCCAAGTTTTTCTGTAGACATAACCCTACAATCTTCCACATAATTTTTAGAATTCAATTGTTTCATACTATCAATAGATAAAACATACTACAGATGAAAAACATGTAATGTGTGAATTTGATTTTGTGGACCCTTAGTTGCTAGTCTTAATACTTGACCCGTAGTAGCTGTAGTGTTTAAAGCTATTTGGTCATTTTTTAAGTTCAACTAATCATATCTATTTTGATATATATAACAAAATTTTGTTAATATTTACCCGATTTTTATTGAATATGAAAGAGTAACTGTAATCATACAATTTTTTTTATTATCTACGATTAGAGAGATTTTTCCAATGAAATTTTTAATTACAGTTTGTGTTCATATCTATATCTTATAATGTTTTCCTATTTCCTCTTGCGTGTGCTGTTAAAATTGGCTTTAGGTGTTATTAATACACACAATCAACACAAGCACTATATGTTATATTTAGTAGGGAGAAACATTTATCAAATTTTTTTTAAATACTGCCATTCAAAAATCCCCCATTTCCTTATTAAATAATTTTTATTAATTCATGCACACAAAGTTAAGCAATTTACAATGAAATATTTATCACAACCAAGTTATAAAGCAATAATGCATGAAATTTATGACTACAAACAAATACCTCACAGGCATAGTTATTAATTTAAAAATCAGAACTAACTGATTAAACCTAATTCTTAATAACAAACAGCTATAAAGTTTGACTACTTGTTGTATTTAGTTGTTTTTGATAGTTTGAAAAGTGTCCTTGTTGGGGTCAAATGGCCTTCTTAACTTGTTACAAGTTGAAATATGTATACACACGCATGTATGTATGTATGTATGCTTTGCCACTCAATGCACTGCACTCTCTCATTTATATTTTTAAATATTGACACAAGTTTAAAACATTGGTTTTTCTAAAAGGTCTTTACTTTTTAAACAGTTAAAAAAAGGAAATTGATTTCCTAAATACCGAATGGTGGGTTTTACTTTTACTTGGAGGTAGTTGTTTAAAAACAGCCTTGAAAGTTGAAGGGCCAAAATGGCCCATTCTTGTCCGTCCATATGTTATGTTCTATAGCTGTAGGTACACAACTCCTGTATCATCAGCACAATTAATACAAGCTAGCTACTTACCTGCGAGTTATTACTGGAGATACGAGATCAACCAAGCCTCTGTTCTTTCCTTGTTACACTCGGGACTGTTGCAGCGTTTCGATTAAACGTTATTCGTCAGATAGTAACACTAAATTTATTGTTTATCTTTCAAATCAGTGGTAAAGTATTTTTTTGACTTTCCGTTTTCATCAGCGTGTATTGATAGTACTAATATACTATTACTAATGATGGTATAATTATAAACACATAATGCAGATATAAAAATTAAAAAAAAAGGGGGAAAGAGAGAAAATATTAGCTATGCATCTTGGAAATTGTAGCAGTTTTGTCCAAGAAGTAAAAAGATTTACGATAACAGTTGTTAAATGAACTAACGTTACCTCGTTACGCTTTTACCACTGCAGTGGAATCTGAAACGCCAATTGTGGAAAGTTTCCACTGCGAACCAACACAAGTACGTGGAAGTTGAAACTGTTCAATTTTCCTATGATGCAGCACCAGTATACTGCTATGCGGATAAGTCGGTTTTTATATTATAAAAAATAAATATACATAATCACTAAGCTTATCCCAAAATTTATTATCACGTAATTAGTTGTCCATAATTAAGTCTCCAAGTTTACTTTAATAAATTCCAACTGTAAATTTAACAACGCACTACAAAACTTACCTTTCAGCTGCGAAGCATTCACCGGTCTGCCCGCCATCCTTGAGTGATGCGCGTGCGCTTTAAACAGGCGTGATTTGCACGTGATAGAATAATTCAAGACGTTGTCTAGCCAGGCGTTCCTCAAAAACTTGCATAAAAAATACAGTGTACTTCTCAAAAGGATTCTATTATAGTAGATTTGCCAACAAGACAATGGCGTCACAAGGAGAGGATACTTTTATCACGCATGAACAATTAACTCTTGCGTATATGTATCTATCAACCAATGATTTCTTTTACAATGCAGTTTTTGGGTTCACTTTCAATACAGAAAAAATTGTTTTAAAATATTTAACACACCTGTTCATGTTGATTGCCATGACAAGTTTAATATATATTAAACAATAAAATCTTGGATGTTTTAAACTGTACGAAATATCTGAAATAGATCAATGGCAGTCATTTGTCAGAAAAACATCGATAGGGGGAAAGGTTTTTAAATTTATACACAACACGCAGTATTTTTCATGGTATCAAACTTACGATAGGTTGTTGTTTAGATCAATTGTAGCATATATATATATATGTGTGTGTGTGTGTGTGTTACTATTTTATTATTTATTTTTTAACTCATTATAAGGTAAAACAAACATTTCCTCGTAAATCCAAATTTGTCTTTGAGTGAATATATCCTTTTTCCTTAATTTTTGAATTTTGTGAAAATTTCTATACACAACATTTTAAAGGCCATCTTTGATTCCTGTATCTACATTTTTATGTTTTGCTATAACATGAACTGTAACCATTTTGCTGGCATGGGCGTTGCCATAATATTTTTAAGAGGTGTTCATGGTGCATATTTCTTAGACACCTGTACATTTATATATTGTTACGACAGCGGAAGTTACGTGACTCTGGTAGCGTGTATGAAGTTTCTCGAATTATCGGAGAAGTTCGAGTTTGTTCGAGATGCCCTCTTCTTTAGTATATTAGCCTGGCAGAAAAGCCAGCGGGGAATAAAGTGTATGTTTTGTACTCGTCGAGAGTGAAGTTATCGAGATTGTGAATCGCTGTGA
>NW_013667285.1:240577-252821 GCF_000517525.1 Limulus polyphemus | reverse complement strand
AGATCGAAATACAAGCCACACATTCTGCGCCTCATCCCCCACTATACTGGTACAGATATGTCGATGACACTTTTGCTGGTTTCACTTCTACAGAACACACACTAACTTTCTTTAAACACATAAATTCCATTCATCCCAACATCAAATTTACCAGAGAACACGAAAACAATAGCCAGTTATCTTTTCTTAACCTCAAAATTATTAGATCGGACACACAGTTTAAAACCAAAATTCACCACAAGAACACACACACTGGCCTCTACATCCCCTGGAATTCCGCTCATGACACCACGCAATAAATTAATACACTTAAAAACCTCATAAAGACAGCTACAGGACTGATCAATGGACTGCATAAATGAATAAATTAACCACATAAAGCATTCCTTTATTCACACCAATAAATTCCCACCAGCTATTGTTGAAAACTCTCCAACATTTCCCCACAACAAAACTCAACCCACGAACAAAATTGATACTAACAAACCCAACAACAGAACATTACACTGCAGTTTACCTTTTGTCCCTGAAACCAGCTCAAGAATTATCCACACTTGGAAAAAACTAGCCATTAAACACAATATTCCTGTCAACGTCAAATTCTCACAAAAACACCGCACTAAATTTAAATCGTTACTAAACAAAAATTATTTAGAATCACACAATACCAACGTCATTTACAAAATAACATGCAATAACTGCCCAGAATTCTACATCGGACAAACAGGAAGAAAATTGGAAACCAAATTGACAGAACACAATAAAAAACCGTCCCATGTTTTTCACCATTGCAAAAAACCATAGTATATCTATTAAAAACACGGCCATTTTAAACAAATAACCCAACATAAACAAACGAAAAATCGAGGAATTCATCTTAATTGAACAAAACAACCCTACTCTAAACCAACACTCCAGGGTGCCAAGATACCTCTTCTAATAATGGTTGGAGACGGCTTGAATGGGTAATGAAGAAAAACTTTAATATAAGTTTAACATATCAGCAAATGTACAACGTTTCGACAAGGTTTTGTCATCATCAGGTACAAGTAATTTACACTGACACGGATATATACAGTTAAAGTAATAATTAACATATAAATATTTTTAGTTGATTACACTGTACACTATTTCTGCTAAGCTGTGAAGCCCATAAGAAGCTGTGGTAAATCATTATCACTACGGTGTTGTAAGTAGGTCTAGCAAACCTTATAAACTCTAGGCCTAGTATATATTTTACTACAATACAAGTTAGTGTTAGAGTGTGTCTGATAGTTAGGCCTAACATTACGCTATTTTTTAATATTCTTATATATCGCCCTTTTATAGGAATTTAACCAAGAAAACAGTATGGAAGAATTCAGAATAAGATCTTTTGGATCATTAAGTAGAAACTAACTTGTAAAACTTTATAAAAATGATTTTTTCCGTTGTTTTTTTTATCATTCCTGAATGAACAATTGCCAGCACAATAAGCGTACGTCATTGATACCAGTTGCTAAGTTGTTTACAAAAAGCGTAATCATTGACACCAGTTGCTACGTTGTTTACAAAAAAGCGTAATCATTGATACCAGTTGCTAAGTTGTTTACAAAAAAAAACGACTAATCACACTCCAGAAAAAGAAAAAAACAAAACGATTTTATTCAAATCCAACGTTTCGGCTTACGCCTTTCTCAAGGATTACAGCGTCATATACCAATACAAACTGGTAATAGAAAAGAATACATAGAAAAGTTAAAAACTAACTTAACAATGGTAACTTCACGTGCTATCACAACCACGTTAAAAAGAATTAAAATGATTAAGCGACAGAAAATCGCAAGCTATCGAACAAAATATAAAAGAAATAATAATAATTACGAAGGCCATGAATTATTTCTGTATACTTTATGTTTATAAGATTTAATCAGGAGAAATTCTTTGAGTTTAAAATTAAGGAAACTATTATATTTTGTTAAGAGCTTAATGTTAAATGATGTTTTATATACTGTACCATGTTTCGTTAGAAAGTGTTCGGCAGGGGCTTGTTTAGATTAAAACCTTTATGAACTGAACGAATGGTTTCACCAATGTATTTATCATTATATTGGGTACATGCAATTTTAAATATATCACATTTTTAACAGTATAAAAGTCATCTAGTCCATTGTTTCTAACAAGACAATTTTTGATTTGTATTTTTTTATACTGAAAACCGAATCAACAAGAGATTTTAGTGTAATCCCGAGGTTTTGTACAAACCGAATCAACAAGAGATTTTTAGTGTAATCCCGGGTTTTGTAAAAACCGAATCAACAAGAGATTTTAGTGTAATCCCCGGGTTTTGTACAAACCGAATCAACAAGAGATTTTAGTGTAATCCCCTTGTTGATTCGGTTTGTACAAAACCCCGGGATTACACTAAAATCTCTTGTTGATTCGGTTTGTACAAAACCCGGGATTACACTAAAATCTCTTGTTGATTCGGTTTGTACAAAACCCGGGGATTACACTAAAATCTCTTGTTGATTCGGTTTGTACAAAAACCGGGATTACATTAAAATCTCTTGTTGATTCGGTTTGTACAAAACCCAGATTTTAGTGTAATCCCGGGTTAATCTTAAATAATATTATAAGAGAAGTATAATAAAGGTGGGTAAAGTTGTCATTTAAACTGGTTAATTTCTGTACAATTATTGATCAATGTATTATTAATAATTGTTGAGCTTTGTAACTTCCATATGCAAATACCAGAAAAATACAGATTATTCATTCAATGTTTACAATACAGGATCGAAAAGGACAAAACTTCTGAAGTTTAACTTTAAATGACAAGTATAGGGTTTTATATTATCTGATTAATATTTGTACTCAAAGTTTTCTTATACCGACAGATTGTTTGACGCCTGCGTAGTCGACATAGTAACAGTTATTACTTGGTTTGCATATTTTGTTTCATTGTTTTAATGTAATAACGGTTGTCAAGAAAATAATGCAGTTATTATTCTTTCACTCACGTCATACAAAGCTACTTGCACGTGGAAACAATAAAGTGGCAAGACACGTGCATTGGTGATTATAGTCTAGGAAGCATTTAAAAAAAAATGATACAAGAGGCAAATTATGTAATAAGCGCACAACAGGTGTTCTTGGGTAATTTGGCCTTGCTGATTACGAAATTCGTTGTTGTCAAGCCGGATTTTTAACTCGAACTTCAAAATTCAATATGGCTGCCAAATCTATTAACTGTGAGTTTTCTGGTTCTAAATTATATAGATTTGACATTTCAAACCTTTATATGAGATTTTTGAGGAATGTGTTTTGAGAATTTAGGAATGTCCGAAATTTAATTTTACAAAATGGTAACAAAATATCAGGAAGGAAAGTTTAAGAAATTTTGTTACACGACAGTTATTTTTCTACACAGGAACAAAATTTTGTTTCACGATAATACATCAACAGACCACGATGTCAAGTTTACTTCTACAAAGCAGATCTCCAGGCAATTTTTGTTAAAATGGCTTTAACCAACACTTAATACTGAAGAAACAACAAAAAAAAACACTTAAACATCTGGTACTGCAAGAGCACACGGTTATACACGACAATTGTGGGATAGTAATAAGTCTAGGGCTTATAACAGATAGCCCAATGTGGCTTTGCTCTAAAACAACAAGAAAAATGGCATTGAAGTTCACCCTTTTTTGTTTGTAAAAAAACAAATTTGTTATTTCATATTTTGTACATCTTAGATATAGCTAGTCCTATGTTCCTGGTAGATGTAAGGCCCATATAAATTTTTTGTATAAATCGTCCTCTGGCGAAAGCATTTGAACTTTTTGAAGTAAAACTTTTACAGACTAGTCTATCAGAACACTGTAGTGTGTCTTGCGGCAAAAAAACATAACAACAACAACCCGCAGGACACACTGTGTGTTATAAGCAGGAGTGATAGTTCAGCGATTTTCCACCTTCTGTATCTTGGACTGTGATAATCCAAACTAACACATATTTGTAGTGCTCTACTGAATTCTTACTTCACATATCAAATTTCAAGGCAATCCAATAACAAACACCTAAGATATTACATCTCCAATGATGACTGGGTTTCTTCCTCTTTGCACCAAAAGTACAGAAACTTTATTTGATAGAAAAACATAACTTTTATGGATTTTTTTCACATTTGGTACACTGATAGATCTTTACAACATAAAATTAGTAGTCCCATTTGGTGTAAATACAAGCCACATGTGCGAAGTTATTAAACAAAACACCGCTCATACTCAACGAAAAATTTTGCGCACGCCTACGCAAAAAGTCTCGTGAGATATCAGTCTAACATTTTTACTACAGCTTCACCTAAGGGTAAAAGTGGACCTTTTTTAGTTTTTTGTCATTCCGATTAAAGATGGCTGATTCAGAGTAGCAAAACTATAAGGTGAAAGCACATGCAGACAGATACATAAGTATTGGTTAGGCCAAGCAAACTAGATTAACAGTTTCTAGCTCAAGTTTAAAAACGAATCATATGGGTGGACAGCTATTATTACTTATTCATTGCTAACTTTTCGGCACAAATTTACTAAATTTTATGAAATTATTCTAATTAAAGAGTATTTAGCGTCACATGATATTAGCTTAAGAAATTAGCACAAATAATGATGCCCGATATGGCTGTACCTATGGGCGTCCACGGAAATTTTTCCAGGAAGAAGCAAAGTAGTGTGAAATTGTGAATTGAATAAAAAAATCATAATCATATGCTGACGCCCATGACTGTTTCGATTGCATGGGGTGATGATAAGTAACTGTTAATCTAAATTCCATGGCGTTAGTATAAAAGAAGCTATTAACACTGTAAAGTAAAGGTCTGTTCCGATTAATAGAGCCCCTCCCCCCCAATGTCTCAGCGGAAAGTCTTTGGACGTATACGCTAAAAAAAGGGGTTTCGATACCCGTGATGGGCACAGAAAAAGGCCCGGCATGGCCAGGTGGTTAGGGAGCTCGACTCGCAATCTGCGGGTTCAAATCCCCGTCCCACCAAACATGCTCGCCCTTGCAGCCGTGGGGGCGTTATAATGTGACGATCAATCCCACTATGCGTTGGTAAAAGAGTAGCCCAAAAGGTGGTGATGACTAGCTGCCTTCCGTCTAGTCTTACACTGCTAAATTAGGGACGGCTAGCGCAGATAACCCTCGAGTAGCTTTGCGCCAAATTCGAAACAAACAAACCGAATAATAGGGTTGCGATCATAAGGCTAATGTTGGTTACTATCGATTGTCACTTTCTTATATGGTGTGGTTTGTTGGTGTGTACTAACAAAAAAATCACGATGTCTAATAAAAAAAATTCAATTTGCGGTATGATGGTGAGTAAAATAAAATACGCGGCTAGCTAACTAATGAATGAATATTTGCTGTAAAATTCTTATCAATGCTATAAGTGTAGCTACCAGTTTGGCCACAAATTTTAATTTTATTCCTTTAAGTCACACTAAATCCTCTTTTGGTCGCACCTTCTTTCACACCTAAGGTGTTTTTGACTAGATAAACTGTAACTCTATAACACATTAATACAAATAAAGCGCCACTAACAATAGTTTATTGGACTATACGATTTGTTATATATAGTAACGGAAGGCCACATAATGGGCTATCAGCGCTCTGTCTACCGCGGGGAATCACACCTCAGATTTTAGTGTCGTAATACAGGATGATCATAAACCTGTTTTGCAATTCAGCGTGTCATTTCACACAAACAGCATGGCACTGGACGGGTGCCACTAAGACCTAATGTCCGATCAATTACACCAACTGTTCAAAATGTGCTCCTCCAGCGTGCAGAACGCACTGAATGCGCGTGACAATGCACATTAGAGCAACAACGCGCGTCTCATCTGGTATGCTGGTCATTTCTCGGTCACTTGCCTCCTTGAGGTCTGAAATTGTCCGAGGCTTCTCACGGTACACGTGTGACTTTAGGTACCCTACTTTTTTTTCAATTATCCAGGACAGATATTTAGTTTAAAGGCGAGGCTCGAGAACCTAACCCAGCTGGGGTGTTCAAGAATATGGTTATTCCTCTTCACCTCGCACGAGGAGAAGGATTTTTAGAAGTAGCGAAGAAGAAAAATTAATAGTGACTTAGATTGTATGCAGAGGTAAAGAGCGGCAAAGTGATGACGACCTGTTTTGAGGAAGACGAACTACCAAACATCCAGGCTCGTTTGAATAAATTTCGGCTGTGAAAATGAGACAGCATCTTTCCAGGGTGGAGGGGAACTACAACTCATATGCCTCAGAATTTGATGGGGAGGGGGACGGGAGTATCCCGGGAAAAACCCACTTTCACAGGACAAGCGCCGGAATTTACTCTTTTCCTGCGCCTAGGCTGAAAGGCAAAACATCATTATAATAACTGTACAACACATGAATATGAAATACTCTTAATAAATGAGTGTTATCCATTATTGATCTATGTTTGTTTGAGGTATGAATTATAGGGGTTATCAGCTTATGGGGCACTCTGGAAATTGTATGTAGTATAGGCAGTGTCTTGTTTCTCCTTCTTGTTAATAATTATGAGCTACTTTGCATAGTCTTTCTTTAAGGGGGAGGGGTATTGCCTGCTTTGTGTAAATAGTTAACAGGGGTATATATTGGGAACCTTTGGGTTAATCTTAAGACCCTGTTCTGTTGAAGCTGTAGTTTGTTGAGAATATTGTTTGACTTGTGAGTATGGTTAGTCGTATGTATGATATATACGTTTTTAATATAGTTTCCGGTGAACAACCATTATTTTGTCTAGTGATAATTCTGAAGTTGTTAATGCACTTGCTAATTGACACGTGAAGTTTTCTATCGAATATTACACCAAGAAATTTGGTACTAGCGCTTATTTTATTGTTTATATTATCTAGTTTTAGCTTAACTTTTTCCCATTTTTTAAAATGTTTGTTCAAACTGCGACAGAAACATATATCTTCGCTTTGAGCGGGTTTAAAAGGACCCGAAAATCGTTAGACCAATTCTTTATAGCATTTAATGATTTTTGTACGCGATCCGCGGAAATTAGGAGATTTCTAGAAACGCTCCAAACAGCAATGTCATCAGCATATTGAGAGAAATAAGTGTATGCTAATTCAAGAAATGGGATTTTGTTGACAAAGATAATATAAAGGAGTGGTGACAAAACAGAACTTTCGGTACTCCAGCTGTAATATTAAATGTTTTAGAGATAGTGTCGTTAATTTTCACTGCAGCTGTGTGCTCGGTTAGGAAGTTTGAGATCTATCTTTTTATTGTTCGGTTAATGTTAAACAACAACAAAAAACGTGGCAGGTGCCCGAAAGACAACCCATGGGGGTGAGAAACTTGTTGTTTATCTTCACCCGCGCGATGAGAGAGTTAATACCAAACAAAGTTTTGAGCCACAGGGCTTATTTTAATTTTAACACGTGGATTGTTGAGATGGCATCTAAAGACTTGGATGCCAGAAAAGCTGTGAAACGTTGACTCGGAGAGAAGAAGAGCCTATCTTAATCTTGATGGTTAACGTTCATTGAGTTAATTCTGATCTTATGACATTGTGTCAGACAACGTCAAAGGCTTTACGTACATCCAGGAAGAATGCGATCGTGGCTTGATTATTATTAAAAAATCTGTAAACAGCTTCTGTGAGGTAGTCATGGTTTTTTTTTCTGGATGAATTCTAAATATATGAAAGAAGGTTGTTGGTTTCGCAGAAGTAAAGAAGTTATTGAGCTATGATGTTTTCCATAGTTTCCCTAAACAGCTAAGGAGACTAATGGGTCTAAAATTTTCCGGGTTGGCTGTAATTGTGGGGTCTTTTGGAATAGGTGTTATTATTTCTGTTTTCGAGGTGTTTGGAAAGTATCCTGTCAGTAATGATAGGTTCATTAGGTTAGTGAGGTGAATAAGTAGGTTGTTCGAGGCTTTCTTTAAGGTTATATTTCAGATCCCGTTGTGTCCAGGAGCGGAGTTTTTGACTGTACATATGTTGACTTTTACTTCAGCTTTAGTTATTTTGCGATTTAGAATATCATTGTAATTTGATAATTTATTATCATATGTATTGTGTACCGAGAAGCTCGGGATGTAAAAATATGGGTTGTTTTTAACGTAGTCGTTGACTATTTGTTGTTGCTAAAAGTTGTTTAAAAGTAATTCTCTAGGAGATTTGCTTTCTCTTTGTTTGGTTTTGATGTAGTGTTGTTGTACTTAATATGGTAGAAAGTATTGTTATTATCTTTGGCTGAGTTTAGAGATTTAAATGTTTTCCAAAAATCCTTTGAGTTATTTCGAGTTTCGTCTAAGTTGTTACAAAAATTTAGCCAATTATAATATAACTCTCACGGTTTAGGTTACAGTTATAGGGTATTTAGGAGAAAATATTGAGAAAGGGTATACAAAAACAGTCTTTAAACAAAATACCCGCCTGGAAACTTACACTCGAACTACATAATATAGTCCTAAAACAATGCCGTCTTAGGAAATAATTTATAGCCTCCCGTGACGCAAATATTAAACTTTATATCAACAAACTTACTGCAGAAATAAAACGCAGCTTCCACACGCTTAAGAGTGATAATCTAGCCCCCACCCACCTCACATCTAAATGAAATTGGGCACTGGATCTAAAGATCCCCCGCCCCATTTTGTTGGAGTACTTTGTAGTCTTTTCGCTTTGCTTCTCCAGATACAGTTCTTACACTCACGCGTTTTTTGTTTTTTTCACGTTGTTTCGATGTCCGGAACCTGATTATATGAGCATTTCCGAGAGATCGTAGGGATTATGGTGTCTGCAGCTATGGTAAGGGCTTTCGAAGTTTGGGCTGAGTAGTTGTCCAGTTCGATTTATTTTCTGTAATGGTTTCGACGGGCGGTAGGAGAGTGTCAACTAAGCTGTCCCTTATGGTGTAATTGTACACTGGTGGGAGGTCTTGTGGTCGTGTCTGACTGTTGGTTTGGAGTGAGAAAGATATCAGGAACTGGTCGTTAGAAACCCGTGTGTGTATCTTGAAATTTCCGGATTTAGATAGTAAATGTGAGGGGATTATCACATAGTCTAGAATTTCGTAAGTGTCGTTTGCTGAGTTGTATCATTTTGGTGAATTATTGTTGATAACATGCACGTTGTTATTTTCAACAACTGTGTGTTATGTTCTGTCTTTCTGGTCGGTGGCCGCTGTGATAATCCGCGTGAGGGGCATTGAAATCTCCAAAGACTACAGGTTGTGAGTGTCTATTCATGCATGCTTGTAGAAAGTTTGTGTCAAGGTTTTTTGAGGGGAAATATTACATGGCGCCTATTGAGAGGTTGTTTGTATTGTTAAAGTGAGAGTGTTGGGAAGCAAAAAACACGAAATATCAATATTAGGTGGAGGAATAAGTCGTTATATTGTCGGAAAATGGAAGGATGGTGATTTATAGACATTGGTGGGAAGTAAGAGGGAGATAATTTCTTGACATACTGGTGGGAAGTAAGAGGGAAGTGGTTTTAGACATTAGATGGAAATGAGAGAGAGGGAGATAATTTCTTGACATACTGGTGGGAAGTAAGAGGGAAGTGGTTTTAGACATTAGACGGAAATGAGAGAGAGAGGGAGATAATTTTTAGAAGTCTTCGCGAAAAGTGTAAGAAATGATCGTGCTGGATAACATCTTAGAAACATTGTCGATAAGAGGGAGTGAGAGATTTTAGACATTTTGCTGGACACACTTGTTTTGTTAACTGGCACTTGCAAAACATTACTGTTAAGCTTTGAAAATTAGTTCTTAGCATATATATTATTTTATTGAGCTTATGAATTTAAACAAGAACAAAAAATAAAGATTATCATTAGAGATCGTCTCATTAAAATATTATACAGTTCTACAAATATTTACTTCTTCTTTGTTTAAATGCAGCATTTATATATTAGTAGTTCGTTTCAGTTATACATTTTATCAAATGTTTTAAACTAGTTAACTGAAGAGAGGAGAGAAACTACGTATATAAAATATAATTTTCGTTCACGATATCCTAGCGCCATCTATTGCATGTTTGGAAATATATTACAGCATGAAGGTTAGTAAAATATTCAGCAACACCTACTTTTTTATGTATAGTAAAAAGAGCAGGGCATGTAATTAATTTCTCCTAGTTCAGTAATTGGACAACGTTATCGGATTTTCCGAGAATAAATAGTGTTAATTAAAACAAAAACAATATATATATATATATACACACACACACCTATATATAAACTCATAACCACACACAAACTTCTTCCTAAATACATCTGTTCCAACTTTAAGTTGAATCTAATTGTTTTATTTTATTTTATTGTAAACATATCGCTATAATATACAATACTTTTTTCATTTATTTCTGGAGTTTTGAAGGGGCATAAACAATAGTATGAAACGTGATGTAGCGGGAAATTCTGCATCTAATACCCACTCTTTCTGCATTTGCAGCCTTAATCCTTTTTGTGAGTCCTAGAATCGTTGGGAAAGTTTTAACAGGAACTTTTATTGCTTATATTGTCAAATACCTTATCAGCTATTTTGTGAAAAGTACTTTATTTATAATTATTTCTAAGTATTAAGTCACTGGTATTTAAACAATTTAGGCCCGGCATGACTAGGTGGTTAGGGCGCTCGACTCGCAATCTGAGGGTCACAGGCTCGAATCCCCGTCACACCTAACATGCTCGCCTTTTCAGCCGTGGGGGCGTTATAATGTGACGGTCAATCCCACTATTCGTTGGTGAAAGAGTAGTCCAAGAGTGGTAATGACTAGCTGCATTCCCTCTTGTCTTACACTGCTAAATTAGGGACGGCTAGTTCAGATAGCGCTCGTGTTGCTTTGCACGAAATTCAAGACAAACACACATTAAAAAATTTAAAATAAATTATACATTCCATGCTATTTATTGGGAATCAATTTTTTATATACTTTAATAACTATGGTTTACCTTGAAAAAATGTCAATAAAAATATGATAAGGAAAAGAAAGAATTCACACCTATAATGAATAATGTTTGGGTGACGCCTTAATTTCATGTAGTCCCCGGTGGGTCAGCAGTAAATTTATGCAACGAAAAAATCCGGGGCTCAATTCCCTGCGGTGGAAAAAAAGATCAGATAGTCCATCGTGTAGATTGGAACTCAGAAAACAACAGCAATTCTCTGTTTCGTTGCGTTAATAATGTGTGACATCTTAATGTTTCAGATTATTATAGAATTATTAACACACTTAAACTGTCACAGTTTTTACAGCTACAGAGTTTACCAAATTCTTGGAGGCAATAAAGTGTTCATTTTTGTAACAAAGATATGTTAAACTGGAGATCAGTCCTATATGAACATGAATTAATACGATGTATAAAAGTAACGAATTAAACGTTTTCAAGTCGTGAAAACTAAAACTTTGGAAATCATTTTCACGCCACTAATATAATGATGAATCACAAAATCCGTTAACTCTAGACTTGTATTTGATTTCAATTTTTTTCTTATGATAATCATCAGGACTCTTACATGGGCGACCCACAGAAATATTTTCGGGGGGGGGGGGCAGAACATGTGTGTAGGGAATCAGCTTTTACAATGAAAGTCAACTGACCAAAATAATATGTGTTATGTGTGCTTAAACGCAAATACAAATTCACCATTATAATAAATAATTAAAAACAACGTTTCCTATTTACACAAGTTAAAACGTTATTGAAGCAATACTTTAAAACAACACTCTACATGCACACATTTCGACGTGATTTACGTCATCTTCAGGAGTTACTTGCAAGACATACTTTATACTTTTACCCCTTGTCGCATCCTGTCATCCCTCCTCAAATATTAGTATTATTACTTTTAGTACAGCAGCAAGAGAGATAATTGTTTAATCATAATGTTTTTATTGTAGATACGCCCACATGGACAGGACAATTGATATTCAACCAAAAAATGCTTAAGTGAGGCATTTTTGTCTAAGAAAAATTAAGAATTTTGTTGTAATACAGATTGAGGATAATTCTTCTAATTAGTTATTCTTATATCAACGTAGAAGCAGCAACTTTTGTTGAAGTTGCGTGAGGTAGGTTAGGGTTAGGTTCATGAGGATCCATACACTAGTTTACTAACTGTTTTAGACACAACTGCACGTGCAAACACAAAATAAAAACCTTAATGTGGCAGGAATTTTATTTGAAAGAAGAGAAAACAACGTGAAAGTTGCCTACTCTTCCAAAGAGGG
>NW_013667285.1:239153-240376 GCF_000517525.1 Limulus polyphemus | reverse complement strand
GTTTGGTTTTTCACACACAACATGCTAATTCTGCACATATTTCTTTTGTGTGTGAGGTTAAATATATGATGTATTAGTAGATGTATAATTAATAAACTATAAATAAATAGGCCTGTCTATTCTAATGGTAATAGAAAACAAATACAATTTCCAGGTTCAATCCGTCTTCCACCTCATGCAAGTGCTCTACCAATTAAGCTGACTTGACTTTAATCTCATTTTACACAATAAGTATTAATTGTATTACAATTTAAGCCTTACTCTTTTCACGTAGTCTATTTTATGGCAGACGGCATAATTTTTATTTTATAGGCTAGGCCTACTGTTTGCTTCTACCCACAGGACATTCTAATTCTGCTTACATTTCTTTTGTGTATGAGGTTAAATAATGTATTAATAATATATACCTAAACAGGCCTATAGTGCGACATTCTAAATTAAATCTTAACTAAAACTTACCAAAAAATGTTAACGATAAAATTACCGGTTCGGCTAGCAGACGATAGACGTTTATTTCAACAAAAAATTGTCGTTTCGCGCACTTTCACGTGAGGGAAGTGTGACCTGCGCAGTGATCGCGGCGAACAAGCAAGCAAACAAACAAAAATATTTCGAGTTTTATATATAGTTTAGTACATTTTCTCTCACAATGAAGTTTTCCATCAATATAATTGGGATGTAAAATTCAACCATTAAAACAAATCGTGAAAAAACAACAACACGTGATACAATCTATGCCCTCCCCGTAGCGGACTTACAACCCTATAAACCGGGTTTTGATACCCTTCTTGGGCAGAGCACAGATAGCCCATTGTGTAGCTTTGTGCTTAAATTCGAAAATAAATAACACAATATATATATATAACTTGTATAATAACATGTATTATAGTTAAGGTGGATCAAAAACACAAAATTCTAGAGAATTTTTGAATTAAATATTTATCAATATTTTAAACTTTAAGTAACAATTTTAGTATTATTACTTTTAGTACAGCAGCAACAGAGATAATTGTTTAATCATTATGTTTTTATTGTAGATACGCCCACATGGACAGGACAATTTATATTCAACCAAAAATGTTTAAGTGAGGCATTTTTGTCTAAGAAAAATTAAGAATTTTTGTTGTAATACAGATTGAGGATAATTCTTCTAATTATTTATTCTTATATCAACGTAGAAGCAGCAACTTTTGTGGGGAAAAACCTCAACCCCGGTTTAAGCT
>NW_013667285.1:225255-238232 GCF_000517525.1 Limulus polyphemus | reverse complement strand
GGATTCGAACCCGCGACCCTCAGATTGCGAGTCGAGCGCCCTAACCACCTGGCCATGCCGGGCCGGAAAAATGATAAATATGTGTATTTCGGTGTTACCAAAGGATAGAAAATAACGTGAAAATTAAGTTAGCGTATTATCAAATATGTTAATGAAAATAATAATGTATTCATTGAGTGAAACAACTAGAAAATATATACATCTACATTTGATCCTTTTAGACCGAAACGTCACTTCAACAAAGTGAGGCATAAAGAGTTAATGAAAATAATAATGTATTCATTGAGTGAAACAACTAGAAAATATATACATCTACATTTGATCCTTTTAGACCGAAACGTCACTTCAACAAAGTGAGGCATAAAGAGTTTTATAGAAAAGTTTAATGTGTAGGTTCTCGAAATTAAATACGCCACTGCAAGATATTTGGTGATGTATCATTATATCTTCATTGGCGTATCATCATCATCCTTTAATTACTTCTCAGGCGAAGCCGCTCTGTCAGCCAAACCCTGTGACTTAATGTAAGAATAAGTCAAAGAAAGACCTAATACCATATACAAAGATCTCCAAGTATAACAAAATTACTGTAACTGGATTAATCCGCGTCAGTTTGTCTACATCACCATACCGTATTGATACCTATAAAAAGTAGTACACTCCAAATGAAAACACGCGCTGTAGTTCTTTGTCTTTGGTAACTCAATATAGATAGGATGGTAACCACGGCTATTGGACACGCGATGTAATCTGAGCGGCGTCACCACACATTTAAGGTGTTTTTGTTATATAAGAAAAATAAGTAATGTGACGACAAAAGAAAGGTAAGACTGGTGGCGCTTCTAGTGTACCAAACCCTGATCTAATCATTCACTTCGTCATAATCCCAGGAACTCTCAATTTCCTGTTATTTGTGTGAAGGGAAAGCAAAATTTCTATGGTATAATCTATACTTTTTTTATCACCTTGTGCAGTTATTATCATTATTAAACGTAATTATTAGTACCTTTTGATTATAGCAAGTTACCTATTTGGATCAGTAACGGAGATAGCTAGTCAAATATTATGATTAAAATGCATGATTTCATTAACTGGGCACTCTCGGCCGTAATCCCAATAATATCTCACGAGGTTCGGCCAGCTTAGGAGATTTATGTTAGTTCTTAGTTCATATACTAAGCTAACAATGAAGACTAACCTCAATAATAAAATATTAAACATTTGAAACATTTTGTTAATGAAAATAACTAAATAAGGAGTAGCATATAATTTACGAAATACACAAATCTCGATGGTTTGCTTCATACACAAACATATATTACACATTTCTTGAAAATTTGACATTACTTTTCGCAAAGCTTAGGTTGTAACGATTTTTATTGTTCAACGACTTCTTTTGGATTATTCGGTGAAAAACAGTGCAAGGTCCAATCCAATTAACGATAAAGAAATATATTTTATTTCTTCTCCAATAATCTCTACATGTTCCACGTCACTAAGTCGATAGGTGTAACTTCACAAATAACGCTAAACAGCCACTTACTTGCTAAATTAATGATAAAGAAATAGATTTTATTTCTTCTCCAATAATCTCTACATGTTCCACGTCACTAAGTCGATAGGTGTAACTTCACAAATAACGCTAAACAGCCACTTACTTGCTAACTTCTCTCACAGCTCTACTGCTTCGTTAAAACACAAAATCCAAATTTACAGTGCTGGATTAAGCCAACTCGCTGACCCAGTAATTAGTCAACAATATATTCACTATTTTAGCGTAACTCGCGTTTCTATGCTGCTGAAATCGTTTTCTAAATTTAAGAAAATTCTAGTGTTATCTTAGGAGACGTAACTCCGCTCAATTACTTTTAAAAACGTGCATTATATGGTTTAATTTCTCGAAAGTGTATTTGAATAACGGTTTCAAGCAAAAGACTGACCTGGCTTTGAAACTGACATCGCACTTTAATTGCTCAAAAAAAAAGAAAAAAAAAAAGGTCTCCACTCTGGTGGTTCAGGTTTATATGATGAATACATGTAGCTTTGCATTTGAGCATAAACGAACAAACAAATTCTAAAAAAAAATTGCTAATTGATTAACATTTCTATTTAGAAAATAAAAAGATATCATTGTGGTGTTATATTTATAAACATGATTTCGTAATAACATATCACACGTTTTCAGGTGTCCGTTTAAATAAGAAGCAACGTATTAAAGATTGAAAAAAATATTCAAACAAGAAAAAGAACGACAATGTCACATGAGATTTCCATCTCTTGTGAATCTAGTTTGGAGAAGTAGGAGTTACTTTGTTAAAAAAGTTGGGTATTCTACCAAGGACAGACATGATAAACTGGAAACAGCTATTTAAAGAGATTCCAAGCCACATTCCCATTTGTCCACCAAGATTAGCATAGACGTCTTGAATCTGTAAAACATAATTACAATATTTATAAAATCGAGAGCAATTACTTTTAATCCAGTCATACAAAATGATTAAAACCATATACTCGAGCGCTATCTAAAGGTGGACCTTTTGAAAGCGCTCGGGTTATAGGGTTTTAATAATCCTCCCTACTACAAACATAAACACGTATTATTGTAGCCTTACTAATATTTCACTACTTCCTATGCCTATAAAAAAACCTACAGACTAATCGTAGACTTTTTCTTAGTTTGTCAATTGCCTTGATAAAAACAAACAAGTTAAACCAATGTTTGATGACCATACGTTGTAGTAACAACTGATAGTTGTGCCATAGACTTACCTTATACTTAGGGCTGCTAGTGTACGTTATGGTCTCTGTTGTTTGGAAATACACTTGTAATTTTATGTTCTGCAGCTCCGACAAACTGCTAATGTGAAAGACAAAGTAAGCAATTACGACAGGAATATAACTTTTTTATTTAAATCGAATACTGCACATTTTGAACATTACATATGTGTAATGACTTTAAGAAAGACTAAACACGTCTTGTTTTAAATAGCAAGTAAGAAAATCTGTTACACCAATCACATGCCAGAAGCTGGTTTTAAAGCTGAAGCGAAAAGTCTTAGAAAGCTCGCGAATTTTGAACTGAAAATCAAGATTCAAACTGACAATGAGTGATGAAATATTAAATTTGTTTTAATATCGTTTTTCTATATCTAGGTTTCCCGACTGACAATCTTAAAGTCTACTATCAAGAGAAACCCACCCAGGGCCAGCCAGTTTAGAATATGTTCCAATATACTCACGTTTTTCTTCTACTGTCGAATTCCCTTTCGAATCAGAGTAAAATTATTTATAGATGATCAATAACCAGCCAGCAAAGGACCCACCCAGGTGCAAGAAGAGGCCTACGATCAACCCAGATGCGAAAGGCGTAAAACTTATCCAGATGCTAGAGGCCTAAGATGTAACCAGATGCAAGAAGACGAATTCTGGACTGATTTTAATTATAATCTTTGGGAAATTTTAAAATATTTTTCAGAAATATTCAGACTGATTCAATGAACTTTCCGTTACGTTTATTTCTTATATCAAGGCTTTATTTCACTAATGAATTATTTTGGTGATCAACATGCGAAATCCTTTTATATTCCACACAAATTAGGGAGCGCATATTATGGTCTTCGATTAACCTATTCATATTTTTGTTTTTTTTTACCTTCTGAAAATACAGCGGTATGTCTGCGGACTTACAACGCTAGAAACCGGGTTTCGATACTCGTGGTGGGCAGAGCACAGATAGCCCTTGTGTAGCCCTTGTGCGAAATTAAAAATAAACAAACAATCCTCCTGAAAAATAATAAGGCCAAGACAATATCGCTAAACACGAGCATGGCTGTCAAGGACATAACTATAAGTATTGTTTTCTATCTTGGAGCACTTTTGCTTTTATAGCTGTATTGTTTCCTGTTGTGTAGTTCGTTTTTTATCTGTTTCTTTACTGTTGAATTATTGATATTAGTTTTAGGTGGAGGGATAAAATTGGCTGATAACAAACAGTTTAATTTAACTGTTTTCTTCTACTGGATTACTTCCACATTTAATCAGTTGGAAAAAGCATAATGTTAGGTTAAGTTAATAAATCCTATGTTCTGTGAAATTACACTAGTCAGAACCACTTCGAAATAAGTCAAGTAAAAAGGATCAGTGCAGAAGTATCCAGTATTTAGAAAAATATCCAAGTAGAATTTATTAGCAGACTTCCACAACTGGATCTGATGTAGCCAGTACCTTAACATGTCCAACTATCAGTTCTTTAGAACAGAAACTTTAAATGTTTACTTTTCTAACCAGCATGACTGAGAGTTGTTGAAAGTTTCTACTCTAGATTTCAAAGGTTTATGAGTAAACTATACTACAAAATATACTGAGACACTAAAAAAGGGGAATACTAATAAACTTGAAGTTAAGATGTCCGTAGAAGTTGTTCGACTGTGTATTATGATAGATTAGTATTGGAAGATAGACTAGGACTTTTTATTTCATTAAATCCTCTGCTCATGAGAGTCAAGCAAGGACATTAAAAATCAGATTGCCTTCTCACCAGATTGCGCTCTCATCAGATTGCCCTCTCACCAGATTGTGCTCTCATCAGATTACCCTCTCATCAGATTACCCTCTCATCAGATTGCCCTCTCACCAGATTGCGCTCTCATCAGATTACCCTCTCACCAGATTGCCCTCTCACCAGATTACCTTATCACCAGTTAGCGCTCTCATCAGATTACCCTCTCACCAGTTTGCGCTCTCATCAGATTGCCCTCTCACCACACTGTGCTTTCATCAGATTGCCCTCTCTTTACATGATCTATGTACCTCATTACTATACAAATTCAGGTAGGCGTAAAATGATTAATTCAAAACCTCTTTCATGTAGGATTTCATTACTGAAAAATAAATCCACTTCCTATAGTGATTAGTAAAACAGTTTGGGGGTCTAGCATGTGAACAATTCATTAAAGATTCACGTGGCTGATTGGCCTAAAGTTCGGTTTTCTTATTTCGAACTACAGTATTTGTACTAAGTAAGTCCAAGTAATCAACGATTAGTAAGTAAAATATATTAGTTACTTAATCTTAATTCTTTTAAGCTCGTGTTATCTAGTATAACTATACATTTCCAAGGTTTAATTACAGCTTTTCTATTAAGAATACTAATTACATAAACTTTTTTTTACTGAGTTTCGGTCGCATCATTTCGAAAAAATGTTTGCTATTTTTAAATTTATTTTTAATAATCGAGATGGCGATAGACCTGAAAAGCTCTAAAAATCACTTACTCATATGTCCCAGAAGGCTGTAAAGAAATATATATATATACATTAAAACATTTTGTATTCTGAAAGATCATTCATTAAATGCTAAATACAACTGAATTACAATTCTAATTTTTATATTATATGTGAATGTTAAGAACAACAAGGAAAACAGGTAATAAAATACTCTAATATTAGAGAAAAACGTTATTTATCAATCTCTTCACGACATCGGAATGCTGTTTTGAACCACGAGCTGTCATTATTTTTGCGCAGATATTTCAATATTTATTTTGATTAATTTTTATTTTCATTACTTTTATCTTATTTTGCTCAAAATGAACTCTATTTACTTCTGTACTGTATTTTTTTACGATCTCACGTATTCCGTTAAATAACACGATGCCACTAGGAGTACGAGAAATAGGTGATAGAGGGCTCTACAAGTCACAGAAAATATAGAATTGTATATTATGAGTCTTAAGACATATAGTATGTTAATGTAAGTGCCAACATAAAAACATCTGAAAAGAAGACTAATGGCACACGAATTTTTACACCGGAATAAAAGTTTTATGAGTTATGTAACTCAAACCATAAATATATTAATACGAAAGTAACTTGTATTCGAACTGCATAAGTTATGCCCCCCCCCCCTAGTGGCACGGTGGTATGTCTGCGGCCTACAACGCTAGAAACCGGGTTTCGATACCCGTGGTGGGCAGAGCACGGATAGCCCATTGTGTTGCTTTGTGCTTAACTTTAAACAAACAAAAGCGTAAGTTATGCGGGAAAACCAATAACTTTATCTATCTTAACTAAAACAAATAGGTAATACTCATATCGATTTGAGTATACAAATATTAAAAATAATCCACTAAAATATATAAGAACCGAAGCAAAACTCTGTCTATACTATAATCTGCTATGTTATTTATTATTATAAAAACACCGTGTTGGGGGATGATCTGGATCCTCATTATTTATTATTATAATCCCAACACGGTATTGGATGATCTGGATCCTCATTATTTATTATTATAATCCCAACACGGTATTGGATGATCTGGATCCTCATTATTTATTATCATAATCCCAATAGGATCTGTAAAAACTTAAAAAAAACAAATAATTATTATACGTAAAAATTACACAGTTTAATGACCCAGTAAATTATCCAGTTTGGCCAAAGTCTCAGTCAATGTAACAAATAGCAAGATAAGTTTGAGTAATTAACTTTGATTATAATCACAAAGAACTGTAAAGTAAACAAAAACAGTAAATTACAATAGATTTTAGTTTATATGAGTTTACTTACTGGCGACAAGTTACAGTTTTACAGCATGTTTAAGGAAACATGAAAATTCTTCCTCAAAACTTCAATGTTAAACTGCAACGTATAAAATTACAATGGAGTTTTTTCCATATTTAAAACAGCATCAACAATCGGATGTGTTTCACATATTTACTGCCAAATTCCCCAAATCCTCCTGTGGTTTCCACACATTACAGCATGTTAAAAAAAATAGTAAACTTGTTTATAAATTTTTATTTGTTGTTAATCTTTAACAACTAGAGTATGTTCAAACTGGATCACACTCACCTGTGTGACTTGCAGGTCTGAGGAGGAGATGACCATTTCCAGCCCGTAATCACTGTAACGAATGACAGGAAATACTGGAGTTCTTAACTTTTTAAGTATAATAAGTACTTCAGTGTGACAGCAGTTTTGTTACAAGTGTGATGCAAGCAACATACTATACTAAATGAAGACTAATACAAGCGAAGCTTGAGTAGATCAAATATTTTATGACAAAAATAATACATGCTTAACAGGTATAATGTCTACTTAAATATCTGATCGTTTTTCGCAATTTTAACTGAATGTTGATAAGTTTCGAAATTATCTTAGATTGATAGATCTGGCATTTTCAATTGTTTGTTTATTTCAGAATCTTCGCGCAAAGCTACACAAAAGGCTATCTGTGTAAATCTGTTCCTAATTCTAGAGGGAAGCCAGCAACTATTCAACAGCACCGACCGTCAACTTTTGGACTACTTTTGTCTGGCCGAATAGTGGGATTTAGCCATCGCTCTTATGACGAATTTACTGTCCCAAACAGCGGAGCGCATTTTTGCGACAACATGTCGCGAACCATGAATCCTCAGTTTTATATTCTAGATATGCTAATTACTCCGCCACGCCCAGCTCATAATGAATCCCTGGGTGTTTTTGTTTTGTGTTAAACATAATGGGCTATCTATGATGTACCAACCACGGGAATCGAAACCCGGTATTTAGTGTTATAACCATCGAGATTTACCGCTGTGCCACTGGAGGCATCCCTGTGTGTTTAAAAAAAAAACTATTGGAAATATTAATATATTTTGCAAATTTATAATTCATTGCCAGCCCTCAACCAAATTTAACCAGAGAGATGTGTGGACCATGCTTCGCGAGATTCATCTTTTAGAGCATATTAAGTAAACCCAACTAACCTAAATAATTCAGTAGTTATAAACCCGACTAACCTGAATAATTCAGTTATTATAAACCCGACTAACCTGAATAATTCAGTTGTTATAAATCCGACTAACCTGAATAATTCAGTAGTTATAAACCCGACTAATCTGGATAATTCAGTAGTTTTAAACCCGACTAACCTGAGTAATTCAATTGTTATACACCCGACTAACCTGAGTAATTCAGTTGTTATAAACCCGACTAATCTGAATAATTCAGTCAGTTTGTTTAAAACTTTGTTTGTTTTTTTCTGATGATTTCGATTTTTACACACACATACACATTTTAGATGAACATGTTATCATACATAGCATTTTTCCATATTACATACATAAATAATGGGGTACTTTCAAAGATTAAACTGACGCTAAGCTGAAGTTACAGTTTAAGTATTCCTTAACACTAAGTGAGAAACTAACAGTAACCCTAACAGTAATGCTTATCGGATTGAGTAAGCTTTTAAAAAAACAGGTAAGTTTATTGGATAAACAGAGCTACATTTTGGAATGCTGGTATTTGAGTAAAAACTTTAAAAGTCCTTCTCACTGTTTTTTTTGTTGTTGTTGTTGGTTTTTTTTCATTATGAATGAATTGTTCTTTAATTATTCTATTGTTAGTCAGTATAGTATATTTTTCCCAGATTACACTTGGCTATGCGATATAGTGTATATATATATATATACTTTGAGGGGGGTGTTCTTTTCAAATACATATTTTTGTACTTATTAATTCTGTTCCTGAAGCAATTGTAGATGTTTCCTTGCAGTGATATTTACAGAAACAACACACAATGTAAGTTGACCAAATACAAATATATATTCCTACATGCCAGCGAAACCACAGCCAAGGGAACTGGCTTTGAAAAATTAGGAGAGGCTGTAAGATCTACCCCTTAATTACTAACGCTATACAAAATTATTTGGCTATCAAGAGCTAAAGTGTTATTAAATTGTAGTATATAACGTATTCAATGAATATTTTAAACTTAAGGGAAGCATTATTGTTTTATAACATAAAGATCGTTTTGATTGTTAAAACACACAATATTGACTGTGGATGTCTGGACATAGTAAACAAATAGGTACGAATCTTTCTACTTCGGAGCTTGTTATTTTAATGCTCAAGGTTTCGGACACGCGTCACCCGGTAATTCAGTGGTAAGTTTACTGACTTACAAAGTTAAAATCTGGGGTTCGATAGCAGATAGCCCATTGTGTGATTTTGAGCTAAAACAAACCAGCAAAGAAACAATCGGTTATACACATTTAAAAATATACTACATAAAATAGTGAAACGTCTGGTAAAACTGGTTGCAAGGGGGAAAGCATTTAAATAAAAAGCCTGGAAAGAAAGAGGTGGTAATTTTTTGTACAAATAAATAAACGTTCAAAGGATCGTTTAGGACAACCTTACCATATATAAATTGTTATAACTTTGTATTCACTACTGATATATATATACTTTTCTGCTTTTATTTCGTTTAATTGTTGCAGGCTATGCTTTTTAATTTACTTAGATGTTTGTACTGTTCTTGGCCAGAGGGAATTTTTGATGTCGCGTGATGAACGTGGCTTAATGGCTAAAACCTTCTTCATAACTTTGAAAATGATGTCATTAACATTGTTTGAATTTTTGACGTCGCGTGATGAACGTGGCTTAATGGCTAAAACCTTCTTCATAACTTAGGAAACGATCTCATTAAAATTGTTTATTATGTTTTAGTTAAACTTTGAACTGAGAGCTGGAAATATATTTTCTTATATATAATAATTTATAGATATGATACATAAGGCAACATAAATTTGGAATCTTTCAGTAGAAATAAGAAAACTTTCTTACAAACACGCCAGTGGACAGTCGCAGGTAACCTGACCTGAAGATAGCTTTCCTCTGGTATCGTCCAAACATGAAACTGAAAAACAGAGAAGCATTTAGTCCTTCATGAATAACGAAACTTTGGAAATGTAATGAAAATTGTGTTTGGCACAGAGTATAATTCATTTAGTTAGAAAAAATAGTAAACTCAATCTAACCACAAAGTTTTAAATGATGTAAAATTAAATTTAATCAGCGAAAAAATATCTGATGCTTTATTTCTTTTACAAAATAGTTTAGTTTTAACCAAGTGTAGTTACAGCTGTAAGACCTATTTGACCAAAATGTAACTAATACACTATGAAATGTGTCAAATATCCATTCAGTACTGCTCTTTCTCGTATATGAATTATATAAAAGTTATTTGAGAAACAATATATTTATTTACTTTGAAGTTAAGCACAAAGCTACACAATGGGTTATCTGTGCTCTTCCCACCACGGGGATCGAAACCCGGTTTCTGGAGTTTAAGTCCGTAGGCATATCGCTGTGCCACTAGGGGGCTTGAAAAACAAACGAAAGGGAAGAAGCGTATGAGATATTACTAAAGCGTAAATTTCGAAAAATCAAAGCTAAATCTCAGTTGGAATGCATACTATATCTGATAAAGACTTTAGGTGTTTTTTTTAACCTTAAGTGATACATTTGCCAATATTTGTATATAACTGGGGATATACGTCTTCCCATTGAATATGATATATTGTATTTTCAGGCCTTATGGTTCAAATCGGTAGAGGGATAAACCTGATATAATTTTAAGAAGAAAAATTAAGGTAATTATATATTAAAGCATCTAGAGATCACTTACAATCATATAAAATTTATTGCATGTTTAAGCGTGGTTATAAAATAAAAACAGCCTAAAAAACAACACTTTCAATCAACACGTTTCGCTAATTGTTGGTGTACAAATATTTTGGAATAGGTTATAGTCTCAGACGCAGGAAAGGAGCCAGCTAAGAATAGTCACCAAATGTGGTCACTTACTCAGGCTAATCTAGAACCAGACTCAGTCTCCTCATTCAGCAGCCAGCTAAAGAATGGTCACCAAATGTAGTCACTTACTCAGACTAATCTAGAACCAGACTCAGTCTCCTCATTCAGCAGCCAGCTAAAGAATGGTCACCAAATGTAGTCACTTACTCAGACTAACGTAGAACCAGACTCAGTCTCATCATTCAGTTATGATCTCATGGTTACTAATAGTAAAATTGTTATTTGCTTAATACGGAGAATACCATAGAGTTTAAATACATAGTGTACTGAAATAATGTAAACACTAAAAATGACTGTTTTTAGAAACTTATTACCTAAAGTAAGAAAATAGAAATTACTTTAATGTTTCTGTTTTATGATACTTTAATAAAGCTTTATCTATATAAAACCACGTTAGTGTCACATGCTTTCTTGCTAACAGAAGCAAAAAAAGAATTTGATTTTATGAAATGAACTTAATAACGCTAAAAACCGGCTTTCGATACCCGCAGGTGGGTACAATACAGAGAGCCCATCATGTAGTTTTGTGGGTAACAACAAAACTGTGGCTAAGGGGTCTGAGACGGTTGAACATTAGGTATTATACATATATATATATATGTTTACATTTTTTTTATGACAAATGATCAACTGTCTAAGCGTTAACGTTGGAAGTCAGTATGGAATATGTTGTACATAAATTAGATGTAACATCATAAGAGAAAAGTTCAACAACGTGCTGATGTTCTTAGTAAGGCAAACTTACTGTCTAATGTGAAGTTTAGGGAACAGGGTGGAATTTCATCAGGCAGAGTGACTGTCGGGTCACCACACCCACAGCTCGCCATGTTTAACTTCTGCAAACAGTCTTGGAGACATATCTGTGGAGAAATATAAAAAAATTACCGAGTTATAAAACTGTTAATCTGGATCTAATAGACCTAACTCGGTAGCTCTGGTTTAAAATCCCATTTTATTTTATGTTTCGCAGACATTTGCAGCAAAGAAATATAACTTTATTCCATCTTGAAACTAAGAACTTGTATGGATTAATTAGTTAAACATCACAAGTGCTAAGCTTTTATCAGATCATGAAAATTGCTGAAATCTTAAAGATTTGTAGCTCACAAATATCAATGCCTAAAGAAGATGCTAGATCGAACACAGTTTCACAGTACAGGTTTTAAAGTAATTAATTTATTAGTGTAGAATTTATTTGAAAAATGGTCAATCCACTCAAACAAAAGTAACCATGAATTTTAGTAAATGGTCAAAAGTTATGAATACTTTAGTTAAACAATACGATACGATGGGTATTTAAATTATAGTGGTTTATATAACAAACGCCAGAGATTACAAAATTGTGCAATTTTAGCTAGACATTGTAGTTTGTTAAAAATAACACAGGTCTACCTAATCAAACACTTGTGTTTTTCAAAGGTCTACCCAATCAAACACTTGTGTTTTTCACAGGTCTACCTAATCAAACACTCGTGTTTTTCACAGGTCTACCTAATCAAACACTTGTGTTTTTCAAAGGTCTACCCAATCAAACACTTGTGTTTTTCACAGGTCTACCTAATCAAACATTTGTGTTTTTCACAGGTCTACCCAATCAAACACTTGTGTTTTTCACAGGTCTACCTAATCAAACATTTGTGTTTTTCACAGGTCTACCTAATCAAACACTTGTGTTTTTCAAAGGTCTACCCAATCAAACACTTGTGTTTTTCACAGGTCTACCTAATCAAACATTTGTGTTTTTCACAGGTCTACCTAATCAAACACTTGTGTTTTTCTATGAGACTACTGAATGTGTAAAGAATATTTCCATCGTTCTCTGAATTTCTTCACGTTTGTATGTCACAGTAAATATATTGTCAGTTTTAACAACACAATAAGCAAAATATCTAGTCTCAGGGCATTTAATGGTAATTATCAATTTCTTTGTTAACGTCTTTAGTGACTCGGTTAACAGTGCACCTGGTGATTAGCGAGTTACTAAAGACGTTAACAGTGCACCTGGTGATTAGTACTGTTAACGTTTTTAGTGACTCGATAATCACCAGGTGTACTGTTAACGTTTTTAGTGACTCGATAATCACCAGGTGTACTGTTAACGTTTTTAGTGACTCGCTAATCACCAGGTGTACTGTTAACGTTTCTAGTAACTCGATAATCACCAGGTGTACTGTTAACGTTTTTAGTGACTCGCTAATCACCAGGTGCACTGTTAACGTCTTTAGTAACTCGCTAATCACCAGGTGCACTGTTAACGTCTTTAGTGACTCGCTAATCACCAGGTGCACTGTTAACGTCTTTAGTAACTCGCTAATCACCAGGTGCACTGTTAA